>NC_030836.1:47332731-47610231 GCF_001704415.2 Capra hircus
CGTGGCAGCTTCTCCCCCGCGAAGGGTGCTAATCCCTGCCTCTGTGTTAATAAGCCCTGATCCTCTTGCCACAGGGAGGCTCTGGGTCCGCTGGATCGAGAAACACACCTGAATGGCCACTGCAGGGCCAGGTTTGGTGATGGTTAGAATTCAAGCAGGATCCACCTGGATCTGCCCCCTGGGCCACAAACAGGTGCTGAAAGAAAGATGGGGATGACCGCAGCCACCCCTCCTGCCACCTTGAGAAAGCCCGTCTGCAGGATAGAAGGAGGCTAACACGAAGCAAAGTCAAACCTGGGCATGGGGGAGTAACCGACTCACGATGTTCTGAGCACCTGACCCCATCCCATTCCTTCTCATGTCTCAGACTAATACATCCCCTTTTCTAGATGAGAAATCTGCCCTTGCTTTGCATTCCTTGCAGCTAAAAGGGTCTGCGCTGATCCAGTTGTGCCACGCGTGTGTCTTACGGTCTGTCCAGTCCTGGCACAGAGGTGGTGCCAAGTCAGGGCCCCTCCCCTCATTAGGGAAGGGGCGGCCTGTATCTTCATCTGTGTGCTCCCCAGTGGGCCAGCCCACTAGGAAAGCTCCAAGCAGAGGAGGAAGGCCAGCCCTGTGGGGCGGGGGTGGTGGACCCCGAGCTGAGCCCTGAGTGTGGATCCAGCTCCGTTGACGTGGCTTCGGCACGTGGCTCCCCTTTGACCCATCTGCTCCTCCGTCACAGGGACCGGGAATGGGCACCTTGCCAGCTATGCTGATATGTCCACAGAGAGGCAGCGGGCAGTGTATCAGTGAGGTCTGGGCCACGCTACTGGGCTCCATGGCAGGACCCCAGCCCCACGTGGGGTCCTCATCTCTGCCACTGCCCTCCACTCAAGCCGGGTTTGATGCATGGTTAAAATGTTGTGAGTTGAACAGCACAGAAGCTTTCCATTTCTCATCCCAGAGAGACTTTGTTCAGAAAGTATTTGTAGCTTAAAAAATGTCGTGGAGTTCCCTGGTGGCTCAGATGGTAAAGAATCTGCCTGCAAAGTAGGGACGCCTGGGTTTGATCCTCAATCAAGAATGATCCCCTGGAGAGGAAATGGCAACCCACTCCAGTATTCTTGCCTGGAGAATCCCATGGATAGAGGACGCTGGTGGGCTACAGTCGCATGGGGTCTCGGAGATTCGACAAGACTGTGATTAACCCTCAGCCTGGAAAGGGTAGCCCAGAAAAGGAGAGAACAGCCCAAACCAGAGGAGCGTGTTCTGCAGCTCCAGCAGGCTCATCTCCTGAAGGAGCAACTGGTGTGGAGTCCCTTCTGGGTGATGGTGCGTCTTCTCCTCCGTGGGGGCACCCTTGTGGGGCCCTGCTGTTTCCTTCGTTTTGGTGTGGGGTTATACAATACAGCCTGGAGCCCTGGCTTTGGAGCATGTCAGCCCTGGGGCACACGCTCAGATCTGCCTTGTACAGGCTATGTGGCCGTGGGCCTGTTTCCTCATCTGTCAAATGGGGACATAACAGGACGCCTCACAGGGTTGCTGTGGAGTGGAAAGGCTTTAAACTCACGAGGCCCTTGGACACGTTGCTTCTGTGCTCAGGAAGTGTCTGCTGTCCTTGGCATCTTGTTGCAGAGCTGAGATGGCACAGGTGGCTTCTCCTCCAGGTTCAGCAAGTGGTGTTTCCTGCGGCTCGGCCAAGCCAGGGTGCCTGGGGCCCCAGGAGCCACCAGCCGACATTGCTGTATGTCGAGCCCCGTGCCTGGGGTGGGGGCATCTTGAGCTTCCCTTCCACGCAACAGGGTGCACCCTCCTCCCCTGCTGGTGGGCTGTGGGCAGCAGTGGGCCTGCCCTGCCCTGCCTGCCCCCTGTTTACCTGGGTTTGTTTGGAGCGTTACCAGGCGATCAGAGAGGGTTGATGGGCACCCGGCTGCTTTGGGGATGGTTTAGGGCTGACTTACAACCTGGCATTGAACAGGAACTGTGTTCCATGCCAGGAGCATTGCAAAGCTGCAGCCTTATTTGGTCTGGAAACTTCTCTGCTCGGAGGAAAGTGGAGCCAGGGAGCCGATCTGGACTCACCCTGGGCGGCCAGAGCCTTAGTGATGCCAGCTTGGGTTGTCGGTTCATGAGTTCTTCTCATCTCTCACTTCTCTCTTTGTGGTGGGCTGCCTGCCCTTTTCAGCGACGGTTCCCCTCTTTTCCATCAGAAGCACCGCTCAGCTCTCTCTCCCCTGCCCACAGCTGCCGGATGACTTATTTTGCTGCACAGCTTTAGTGAGGTGGGGTGATCGTACCATGAAATCCACCCATCGCCAGCGTACGACACAAGTTCTAGTAAGCGCACAGGACCGTGCACCCTTCGCACTGCCCCCCCCCCCGCCCCCGCTCGTGTTCCTAATGCAGTATTAGGGCAGGAAGTTCCCGTCCATCCTTAATCTGCTGGGAATTTTTGTTGATTTATTTATAAATTTTTATTAGTGGTTTTATTTTTAAATCACACATGGTTTTGGGACTTTGTCATAGGTTTTCTGTGCCTGTGGGGATGACCACGTGGGTATACATAGCTCTCTGGCGGCTGTTTGTCTTTGAGTTGCTAAGTCGTCGTCCGGACTCCTTGCCCCGATGGACTGCAGCCCACCAGGCTTCCCTGTCTTCACCATCTCCCGGAGTTTGCCCAAACTCATGTCCGTTGAGTTGGTGATGCCGTCCAACCATCTCATATGGTGGATTGTGTGAATTGAATTTTGAATGTTAAACCGACCTTGATTCCTAGGGTAGATCCCACTGGTCACAGGCATACAAGTTTTGTATATGTTGTTGATGCGGTATGTGATCAGAAACATTTGGAAATCACTGTTTCAGCATCTGTTGCAAATCAGAACCGAGTCTCCTTAGGGCAGTGTCCCCAGTCTTTTTGGCACCAAGGATCGGTTTCGTGGAAGACAGTGTTTCCGAGTGTCAGGGTGGGGGATGGGGTCAGGACGATTCAAGTGCATTACATTTTCGGGCATTTTAATCTAATGGTACCACTGATCTGACCAGGAGGACGGGTTGGTCTGTGGTCCAGAGGCTGGGGCTCCCTACTTAGGGGGAAGCCGTACTTGGATTCTTTTCATGAACTCAGTTAGAGATTCCAGGACACAGAGAGAGAGAACCCCAGCGGAGGGCTGCTCACGCCCGTCTTTCCCTCTCAAACCATATTCTGAGGTTGCTACGTCGCTCGTTTTAGCCTTCAGCCCCACAGATTCAGCAGTCAGAGGGGCCTGCCCTGGGGCTGCCCGCTCACCTTTCTCGGGGTGGATGGAACTGGCTTTTGGGTGAGTTGGGGTTGAAACCCATCTGTGCCACCGAACAAGTCTGGTGAAACCAGGTGTGCCACACAGAGGAAGGGCTTTCCATTACTTTTTTTTAGCCGTGCTCTACAACATGTGGGATCTTAGTTTCCCGACAGGAATTGAACCCAGGCTCTGGGCAGTGAAAGCACAGAGTCCTAACCACTGGACCGTCGGGGAATTCCTTTTTTTTCAAGTTAACCCAGAGATGCTGCGGAGGCTGCTGGTGAACCCGGACAGACAGAGGCTGTGAGTGGCCATGTGGGGCTGCCCAGGGCTGGCTCTCACAGCCAAAAAAAGGGCAGGGAACTTCGGTTGATCTTCTTCAGTGAAGGGAGCGTCCTGGTGTCTTTATACCCTTTCCTGAGTGAGAAGACAGAGGTTATGGCTTGCTGGTGAGCCTCCTCCCTGGGTTCAGCATGTGGAGCCCCAGTAAGCCCCTTAGGGACTGCTGCCCTACCTCGCATGAATGTCCGGGGAACACCCCTCCCTGTGGGAGCCGGCAGGTCCCCATCATCTGGGAATGAACGTATCTCTTGCTCCCCCAGCACAGAGCCAGCCCTCTTCTGGTCCTCGGCAAGCCTGGGACATGATCATTCCTCTCTGTTCTTTATTCCCCCTGGTGAGGCCCCACTGGGTCCCCCCGGCCCCATCACGAAGGGCGAGGGGTACAGAGCTCAGGCTTCTGGTCAGGATGGCGTCACAAGTTAGGTCTCAAGTTGGGGCAGGACCCTCACCCCTGATCCCTGACCCAACACTCAGCAGTCCTAATAAAATGGAAAGAGGAATTCTAACACATGGAGCCACACCCTCCCAAAGATAAACATCCCGTGTTCCAGAAAACAGACAGAAAGTGGGCAGTCGGAGGCAGGAAGCCGTGGGCCTGCTGGGCTCCTGGTCTGGTTGGGGCTTTCCTGTTCGTCAGAGCAGAAAGGCTGCTCCCGTTGCTATGGCCACATAACAAAATTTACCCAAAACTCTGTGGTATAAAACCACCGTTTATCCTGCTCCCTGTTCTGGGCTCAGGAATTTGGACAGAACTCAGCAGGACCCAGCGATTCAAGATGCTGGCCCGTGGCTCAAAGTGGGAGGACTCTGGTGAAACTGGCCCCTGGCACATTGGGATCAGGCCGATGCCTGTCTCCAGCCAAGACCTTTTTGCTCGGCTTCCCCTGAGCCCACCTTGGTGTCCTCACTCTCTTGCCCTGAGCGCTGTTCCCCATAAGCCAGACTCCGAGTCCTGAACCCCTGTGCTTCTGGGAGAAGGGGCCTAAGCCTTAATGTCAATTACATGCCAATTTCATGCTGATGGCTCCCCAAGGATTATCTTCCCTATGATCTTCCCTAGCTCCAAATAGAAGTCTGCTCACATCTGCCCTTGGGTATTTAGAGGCATCCTGAACTCAATGCATCCCTATCTGAGGGCCTGATCAGCCCCTGGGCAGTGGGCTGGATGGTGGCCCCCAAAAGCTATGCCTACATCCTGATACTCAGAACCTACGAATGAGATCTTTTTGGATAAAGGGTATTTGTAGATGTAATTAAGGATCTCAAGGTGGGATCATCCTGCTGGCTCATGGGCCCTCAAGCCAATGACAGGTGCCCTTATAAGAGACGAAAGAGGACAGACGGGAGGGAAGAGGGGGAGGCCACCTGGAGGGGGAGGCCACCTGGAGGAGGAGGCAGAGGCTGGAGGGATGTGGCCCAAATTCAGGAGCACCTGGAGCCCCGGAAGGTGGGACACGCAGGAAGGCTTCTTCCTCCCCTAGGGCGCTGGGAATGATTGCAGCCCTGCTGACCCCTTGATTTTGGACTTGCGGCCTCCAGAGCCAGGGGCAAACAAGTTTCTGTGGTTTCAAGCCGCCCCAGGACACTGACATGCCTTCTAAAGCTGCAGCGCTGTCTTTCAGGTCACCCTCACAGCCATCCTGTTCACCTCTTTCTCACCCCCGCCACGGACCTGCCAGCAAGTCCGCTGTGCCCTGCCTTCAGACCACGCTGGAGTCTGCCCACATCTCCCCTCCTCTGTGGCTGCCCTGGCCCCCACGCAGCCTGTCTGCCCTGGATCTGGGCCCAGCCTCCGCCCTGTCCACCCTGCACTCTGCCTCGGGATCCCCACCTGTTTCACGGCGTCTTTCTCCCCAACGTCCTCTTTTCTCTGCTTCATTCTGTGATGCCAGGCTGATGCTCTGTGAACCACATCCTTATCCTCTGGTCCTTCCGGGGCTGGTCCCTCCTGTCCTCCCAGTGCTGGGGTCATGGCTAGCTGCTCATTTTCTCTGCACAGCTGGAGTCCTGTGATGCGATCCTGGGTCTCAAGTGCCCACGGTGACTCCCCTTTTTCGTGACCGGAATCCACTGGCACACTGGTCTCCCAGCTTCCAGCCTTGCACCCATGAGCTGGTCTCAACAAAGCAGTTGGAGGGTGGGGGTGAGGGGTGGTCCTGACACACACAGACAAGGGGGCCAGAGTTTGCTGGAAGGGAGAGGGCTCTGGGGTTCCGGGTGAAGTTTCAGAGCTTAGCAAAGTGGAACACAGGAGGACTTCCCTGGTGGTGCAGTGGATAAGAATCTGCCTGCCATCGCGGGGGACACAGGTTCCATCCCTGGTCCGGGAGGATTCCATACGCCGAGGAGCGGCTGAGCCATGGTTGCTGAGCCCGAGCCCTAGAGTCTGCGAGCGGCAGCTGCTGAAGCCTGAGTGTCCTGGAGCCTGCGCTCCGCAACAGGAGAGACCACGCAACGAGAAGCCCACACACCGCAGCTGGGGAGGGGCCTGCACGAAGCTGCTGCACAAAGCGGAGACCTGGCATAGCCGAAAGAGAAAAAGCAGAACACACAGGCCTTTATTATTAGCACTACACTGTCACAGTATCTGCCTCCCTCCTCCAGCTAGACTGCTGTTTTTTCTTTTTTTAAAAATGTATTATTATTTTTTTGCAGTAGGTTCTGGATGGTTATCTATTTTAAATACAGTGGTGTGTACATACCAACCCCAAATTCCCAATCTATGCCCTAACCCTCTACCCTCCCCTGCTGGTAACCATAAATTCTTCCTCTATGTCTCTGAGTCTGTCTTTGTTTTGTAGGTAAGTTCATTTCCATCATTTTCTTTTTTAAAGGTTCTGCTTGTAAAGGGTATCACACAGTTGTCTTTCTCTGTCTGACTGACTTCACTTACTATGATAATCTTTAGGTTCATCCATGTGGTTGCAAACGGCATTATTTCACTCTTTCTAATGGCTAATATGCCATGGTTTATACAGTAAGTTCCCTACAAACAAACGCGTTTGGTTCCAAGATCGAGTTCCTCAGTCCAATTTGTTCACGAGTCCAACAAAGTTAGCCCCGGGCCCAGCTAACGCAGTCGGCCGCGTAGCACCATACTGTGAGAGGGCTACGATGCGGACCATTTTCTAAAAAGCCTTTCTTGAATTCGTTACAGTTTTGTTTTAGGTTTTGGTTTGTCGGCCTCCAGGCATGTGGGATCTTAGCTTCCCGACCAGGGACTGACCCCGCACCCACCCCCGGTGTTGGAAGGTGAAATCTTAACCCCTGGGCCACTAGGGAAGTCCCGTACGGAATAGGTTTCTAATACTTTTCACAGAAATAATACATAAAATACAAACACAAAAAATAAAGCAAGCAATTTTGATCTAATAGCACAGTACCTTGAAAAGTACAACGCTACCAGCTACATCACTACTGTTTTCACGCTTCATTCCAGACACCCTGGGCTTGAGGTAAAGCAGTAGTGTGCAGTGCACAGAAGCACAGCCCCTTGTAGAGGTGCACACGCGAGACAGTGTACACCAGACACGTGACTGGACGTGCAAACACACAGCATCTTTGAGAGTTCGCAACTTGAAGATTCGTCTGCATATGTAGGCGACTTACTGTGTGTACCAAGCATTTAGCTGTTTTTTTTTTTTTTTTTTTTTTTTTTATTAACTGTGGGCTACCCTGGTAGCTCAGTTCAGTTCAGGCTTTCAGTTGTGTCCAACTCTTTCCGACCCCATGGACTGCAGGACGCCAGGCTTCCCTGTCCATCACCAACTCCTGGAGCTTACTCAAACTCATATCCATTGAATCGATGATGCCATCCAACCACCTCATCCTCTGTTGACCCCTTCTCTTCCCACCTTCAATCTTTCCCAGCGTCATGGTCTTTTCTAGTGAGTCAGTTCTTTGCATCATAGCACAACCTGGTAAAAAAAAAGAAAAAAAAAAAACACAAAAATCCACCTGTAATGCAGGAGACATAGGTTTGACTCCTGGGTCAGGAAGATCCCCTGGAGAAGGGATAGGCTACCCACTCAAGTATTCTTGGGCTTCCCTGGTGGCCCAGATGGTAAAGAAGCTGCCTGCAATGTGGGAGACCTGGGTTCGATCCCTGGATTGGAAAAAAATCCTCTGGAGGAGGGCAAGGCAACCCACTCCACTATTCTTGCGTGGAGAATCCCCATGAACAGTGGAGCCGGGCAGGCTACAGTCCATGGGGGTCGCAAAGAGCTGGACACGACGGAGCAACTAAGCCCAGCACAGCATTAACTGTAGGCCGTACCCGAGTGGTGGACTGTGAAGTCAACACGGTGAGCTGTGACCGGCAATTTTAACAAACAGTGACATGAAATAGAAGGGGCAGGACGGAGTGATCAGACGTGACACGTGGTAAGAGGAGGCGCTGTCTGATGGAACTTTGCTCAGGGCTTTGCGTGTGCACGATCGTGACGTAAATGCATTTCTTTCAGTGAGTCTTGGCTCACGGTGCTTAAAAGCTTCACGGGCGTGGCTCTGCACCCATCTCGTCCCCAGCTCCACCTCCTGGGGCTTCTGATCATCTGGGGCTCGTCCCTGTGCAGCCGGGCAGAGCTCTTGGATGGTTCTGCGCTGGGAGCTGTTCTGAGGTCATCTTGCTGTGGATTTTCTTCTCTGTGGCATCTCTCTGCCCTTTCTCTGGATTTCCTCTCATGCATAGGGCAAATCTGGACATATTTTCTTTTTGCATTTTCCGTTTTCTCTCTCTTGGTCTTTTGCTTTCTTTCTATGAGCCGTTCCTCATATTGACATTCAGGTTTTAAAAATTCACACGATCACATTTTACCATGATTTAAGAACTCCTTCTTATCCCCCGTCTCTCTCCTTCGGCTCTTGGGGTGCAGTGCCCTGCTGCCTGCGCCCCTCTTCCAGCAGCGGTTTTATTCCATATTTCTGTCATCTGCCTTTGCTGGAGGGCTCTCCTCAGACACCCGGTCTTTGTCCACTTGGATCCGGTGAGGCCTGGATGCTCAGATGCTCACAGGCTCCTTGACCTAGGGCTCTGCCGGGGAGCCAGCTGCCCGGCCCTGGAGCCGGGGGGCGGATGTCAGTGTCTGTCTCTCCCCTTGGACTTGTCGGACCCCAGGCAGCGCCAGGGCGGGTAGGCTGGCGGCATCTGCTGCTCGTCCCTCCTCCTCACACCCTTTCTTCTGCGTGGCATCCCTGCCCTGACTGTCCCCTGGCCTCGGAGCAGAGGGGCCCATCTTACTGCAGAGACGAGACCTGCGCCGACTCTTCTCCTGGGTCGGGGGAGGGGGCTTCGCTGAGTAGCACGTCGGATCTGATAATCAGACTAGCACAGTCCGATTAACTCATTTATTTTGGCTGAGCTGGGTCTCGCGGCTTTGCCAGGCCTCCTCTGGTCGAGGAGGGTGGGGCTGCTCTTTGTCGCAGTCGGCAGCTTCTCACTGCTGGGGCTTCTCTCGTCGCAGAGCACCAGCTCTAGGCACGCAGGCTCAGTAGCTGTGGTCCACGGGCTTCGCTGTGGGATCTTCCAGGATCAGGGATCGAACCTGCGTCTCCTGCACTGGTAGGCGGAGTCTTATCCACTGCACCCCAAGGGAAGTCCCAGGTCCCTTTTCTTAAAAAAAAGAAAAAAAAACCTGTGGTAAAATATACATAACATAGAATATACCATCTTAGGGCTTCCCTGGTAGCTCAGAGGTTAAAGCGTCTGCCTCCAATGCGGGAGACCCAGGTTTCGATCCCTGGGTCGGGAAGATCCCCTGGAGAAGGAAGTGGCAACCCACTCCAGTATTCCTGCCTGGAGAATCCCATGGACGGAGAAGCCTGGTAGGCTACAGTCCATGGGGTCGCAAAGAGTCGGACACGACTGAGCGACTTCACTATACCATCTTAACCATTTTGAAGGGCACCACTCAGTGGCATTGAGCAATGTCACAATATTGTACAGCCATCACCACCATCCACTTCCAGGACTTTCTCATCTCCCCGAAAGGAAACCGTGCCCCCTAAACTGTATTCACTACCCCAGCCCCTGGTCACCTCTACTTTCTTTTTTAAAATTATTTTTTAAATTTTATTCTTAAATTTAAAAAAATTTTTAAAAATCTCTGATCACATCCCACGGCGTGCAGGACCTTGGTTCCTCGACCCGGGTTCCGTGGATTAAACCCACACCCCCTGCACTGGGGGGCAGAATCCTAACCACTGGACCACCGGGGATTCCTGCCTCTAATCTTCCTTCTGTCTCTGAAGTGATTGCTTCTCTGAAAGGCTTTCCTACCTCCTCGTTAGTTTATTGACTATGCACCCCACTTCCTCAGCACCCGAGGACCCCCGCTTCCTGAGCTTCTGGTGATTCTGTGGAATCAGCTGATTTGACTCAGGAGTGGCCTTCGGTTGATGTATGCATTTAATCTGCCATCTGATCCCTGGGTTGGGAAGATCCCCTGAAGGAAGGCGTGGCAACCCACTCCAGCATTCTTGCCTGGAGAATTCCATGGACAGAGGACCCTGATGGTCTATAGTCCATGGGGTCACAAAGAGTCAGACACAACTGAGTGACTAACTTTCACTTGCCATCTTTACCCCAAAGTTCCTCTATAATTTCTAGGAATTCATCTTTTTTGCAGATAATTTGTAAAAATCAAATGGTAGAATCATCTTACAATCACATTGTGTAATCATTTAATGTTAATGTTTAAGGATAAAAATGGGATGCAGAACTAGCGATTCAGCAGGCTCTGATTTATGTAAGAGCTTCCCACGTGGCACAGTAGTAAAGAACCCATCCGCCTGCCAATGCAGGAGGCATGAGTTTGATCCCTGGGTTGAGAAGATTCCCTGGAGGAGGAAATGGCAACCCACTCCAGTATTCTGGCCTGGCGAACTCCATGGATGGAAGACCCTGGCCAGCCACACAGTCCACGAGGTCACAAAGAGCCGGACACTGCCGAGTGTCTGAGCACGTGTGCAATTTGTGCAAAAGACACCCACGTGCGTAAAGAAGAAGGAGAGTCGTAAGGCCAGACTGTAAACATCTCTGACCTTTGGGACTAGGTCTAGTGCTTGTCATTTTCTTCAGTTCTTGCACTTTTTAAAAGTTTTCCACAGCGCTGAGTGTGGTCCTGTAATCAGCATGGAACAGGCCCCTGCTGGGTGCTTCTCCATCTTGGGCATCCTGTGGTCCTGGTTGGCTGGGGGTGGGCCTGGGTCTCACACAGGTGGGAGGAGGAGGAGATCCGCCCGATTTGTGTTCTAGAAAAGTCCTTCTGGGGATGACCAAGAGGAGAAGGTGTCTTAAATGAACCAGAATCGTGCAGGAAGGGGTAGGTAGCCCGAGTCTGGAGGCGTGGCCAGGCAGAGAAGGCTGAGGGGCACAGCTGCTGAATAGTCACGGGTTAAATCATCAGAATTCATCGCCTGATCCCTGTGGGGTGAGGGGCTGGGAAGATGCCAATATTTCTGGCTTGGGTGAAGGGTGACTTAATGGTTCAGGAAGTGCCGCCCAAATGTTCTTAATAATAATCGTATTCGTTTCATTTCTAATTCACACATGCAGCCCAGAAGGTCTACATGCCTGGCAGGGTGAGAGGGTGAGGCATTCTGGATTTTCCAGGCCTGTCAGTCAGGGCGATTGGCAGCTGCCAGCAGGATGTTCCCCTGGACCACTGCGGGCCCTTGCAGGGCGTGGTCGGGGGAGGGCAGGGCAGGAAAACTGCAGCCCCCGGGGGGAGGGGAGCTTCCAGGGAGATCTTTGTGCTCCTCGGGGAGAGGCGGCCAGCGCCCTGTGTCCGGCCCTCCTCAAGCCGGCCTGACGGGGCCCGAAGCCTGGCTCTCCCTGGCCCAGGTCTGTCCCATGTAGGCATCGCTGTATGTGCATTGGATGGAGGACTCTATGTCACCTATTTGTGTGGTTCGGACATCTGGCCCGTTCTTGACGGCGCCGTTCAGCTGCTGTACTCCCCCTCCCCCAACTCTGGCCAGCTCCATCGGGACTTCTTTTAAGGTAAAATTCACAGAATGTAAAATTCACCACTTTATTTCATTGTTGTGTTTTGGCCATGTGGCCTGTGGGATGTTAGTTTCCCGCCCAGGGATCAAACCCCACGCCCCCTGCATCGGCAGCGTGGAGGCTTAACCACTGGACTTCCAGGGAATTCCTAAAATTAACCGTTAAAAAACTCATTTCTTTGTGGATGTGCGGGGCCTTCACTGCTGCACAGGCGTTCTCTCTGGTTGCAGTGCGAGGGGGTCTCGCTGCGGCGGCTTCTCCCGTTGCGGAGCGTGGGCTGTAGCGTACCCGGGCTTCAGCAGCTGTGGCTCCCACGCTCTAAGGCACGGGCTCAATAGCCGTAGCACACGGGCTTGGTTGCTCCACAGCGTGCGGGGTCGTCCTGGCTCTGGGATGGAACCTGTGTCTCCTGCACGGGCAGGCAGATTCTTGACCACCGAGCCCCCAGGGACGCCCTAAAGCCAGCCGTCCTGAAGTGCGCCGTTCAGTGGCGTTCTTAATGTTGCACAGCTGTCAATTGTCTCTCCTTACGGTCCTTCAGTCGCTGAGTCATGGCGGACTCTGCGACCCCTCGGACTGCAGCACGCCAGACTTCCCCTCCTTTACTATGTCCCCGAGTTCGCTCAGATTGATGTCCACGGAGCCAGTGACGCCATCCAACCATCTCATCCCATCTCTCACCTCTGTCTGGTTCCAAAACGTTTTCATCCCTCTAGAAGGAAACCCCAGATCCACCAGCAGTCACTCCCCAGTCCCTGATTCCCAGCCTCAGGCAACCACAAACCTCCTTCCTATCTCTTTGGATTCACTTACTTTGGACATTTAATACAAATGGAATCATACAATGTAGCCTTGAGTGTCTGGCTATTTTCACTGAACCTCGTCAAGTTTCATCGACGTGTCAGTGTGAACTCCTTCTTACGCCTGAACACTATTGTATGGTATGGCCCGATCACAGCTTGTTATCCATCAGGGTGGTGGACATTTGGACTTTCCTACTTTCTGGTTGCTATGAATAGTACTGCTGGGAACATTCAAGTATGAGTTTTTACCTGAGTCTGTTTTCACTTCCCTTGGAGTGGAAGTGCTGGGTCAGATGCTCACCCTGTGTCCCCTGGACTTCTTGAACAGCATACGGTGGCTGAGCCCTTGAGCCAGGCTCTTTAGGACTGTGAGGGAGGGATGACCGTTCCCACCATGGCTGGACCGGCCTCCAAGCCTCTGCACCACGGAGGTGCCTCCTTCAGATGGAGGAGCCGGGTTAGTGCTGGTGAGGGCTGGGCGGGCCCCCATGACCTGGACTGTTGAGGAGCAGCCTCAGAGAGCTGGCTGACCCCAGAGACCCGGGGAAGAGCTGGGAGAGGGGCGCCTGTGAGGGACGGTGGCCTAGCAGGCCGCCGTGGGAGAGGGGCTCCTCTCAGGGCTCAGCCTCCAGATTCCCCCTCTCACTCCCCACTGCTCCTGGAAGAGGGAGCCGGGTCTCAGCAGTGAGTGACGACCAGTGGGTTCCGACCCCCAATAGAGCCCAGATCCGACCCCCAATAGAGCCTTGATCACTGGCTATGCTGCCTCCCCCAACCCCTGAAATTTCACTTCACCACGCATCACACTGAGCCAAGAATTATACTGAGTCTTCTTGGAAAAAAAAAAAAAGGAAAACCGAGTGATGAAAGTGCTCTCACTCTGCTTGCCCAGCTGGCCCTTTAATAGTTTGCAGATCACCCTCCGTATGTTTGCACATTTTTACACAGTTACCATCCGGCTGCGCATACCCTTGTGTGTTCAGCTATTTTCCACTTAATGTGTCATAAACATTGTCCCATGTTTTAAAAATATTTGTCACAACTGTCATTCAAAACTGCTTCATCCTATTACATCATGGAGCTCCCCCAGAATTCAGTAAACGATTTTCCCAATGTTAGTTGGATCAGGGGTTGCCAAACGGTTGCCCTCAGACCAAATCTGGGCCCCTGGCCCTTTCTTTGGGTACAGCTAAGAATGACTTTCGCAAGCTAAGAATGACTTTCATGTTTAGTAATGGTTGAAAAAAACTCAGAAGGCTATTTTGTGACATATGAGATGGATAGAAAATGCAAGCGTCAGTGTCTATTAACGAGGCTTATTTTATTTTTATGTATTTGTGCCTGCTGCCCTGGGCCTTGGTCGCTGCACAAGGGCTTTTCTGTAGGTGGGGCGAGCGGGGGCTTCTCACCGCAGCGGCTTCTCTTGTGAGGCAGCAGGCTCTGGAGCTCGTGAGCTTCGGTTGTTGTGGTGCAGCGGGCTTAGTTACCCCTTGGCATGTGGGAGCTTCCCAGACTGGGGATCAAACCTGCGTCCTCTGCACTGGCAGGTGGGGTCTTACCCATTGGCCCACCAGGGAAGGCTGGAATATTTTGCTGTGATGACTCCATCCCACTTTCAGGTTTAGCATATGCGAATATGTGACCCAGTTTAAAATACTGAAGATCTGATTCTGACACAACTAACAGAGAAACACGGAAAATAGGACCCTAAGTCCGTGCGAAAATGTTATTGGCTGAAAAGGTTAGGAAGTGAAGCATCTGCCCTGATTCAGCTGATCAGTCTCACTTGGTTCCGTGAACGCTTTGTCTGCCAGAAGCACCCTGTAGCATTGTACTTTAGTGGTCTTTCAGGCAGCAACAGGCTAAAGTATCCCTGCAAGGAGTTGCTTTGTCCTAGAAAAAAAAAAAAAAAAAAAACCTCCAAGTCCACTGAGAGATATTAGTCCGAATTTGTTCTGTTTTAAAATGCTAAGTTTGTGGTCATTTGTTACATAAGCTACAGGAAATAAGCATGCCTAGTAAAGACTCCTCCAGCCTCTGCCCAGGGAGCTGGGGAGGGGGGTGTCCCTGACCAGTGTGTGTGTGTGTGTGTGTGTGTGTGTGAGAGAGAGAGAGAGAGAGAGAGAGAGAGAGAGAGAGAGAGAGAGAGAGTGCACGCCCTTAGTGGTGTCCGACTGTTTGCGACCCTGTGGACTGGAGCCCTCCAAGCTCGTCTATCCATGGGATTTTCCAGGCAAGAATACCGCAGTGGGTTGCCATGCCCTCCTCCAGGGGATCTTCCCGATCTGGGGATCAAACCTGCGTCTCTTGCATCTGCATCAGCAGGCGGGTTCTTCACCGCCAGCACAATCTGGGAAACCCAGCGCGTGTAGCTTCACCTTTTCCCCAGTTTTCAGAACGAGCTTCGCCTCTGCTCTGTCTTGTCTGGAGTCACTGTGTGCAACGCCGAGGTTGGTTGGTTTTAGGATGGAGGATACTAAGCATTCATCCATTCGTCTGTTTACTGTTAACCTGCAACTTCATGCCAGGCTCCGGATTTGCTGCAAAGTATGGTGGCTCAGACAGTAAAGAACCCACCTGCCAATGCAGGAGACCCAGGTTTGATCCCTGGGTTGGGAAGATCCCCTGGAGAAGGCCATAGCAACCCACTCCAGTATTCCTGCCTGGAGAATCCCATGGACAGAGGAGCCTGGCGGGCTGCCGTCCCTGGGGTCACAGAGAGTCTGGCACGACTGAGCGACTGAACTGCAACAACTGGTTGCCACGTTCTGTTTCTGGGCTGATCGGCTCTGTGCTTAGTTTCCCTCTTCTGAGTCCTCCTGGCTCTCGCCCAGTCAGACGGCAGGGAGCCAGGTCTGAAAGGGCAAATGTTGCCTTGGCAAAGGGAGCTGAGAGGCGCCTCTGGGGGCACGGGGGTTGGGCAGCAGAGTGGACGGGAGCGGACTGGAATGGAGCCGAGTGACCAGGCCGGAGGGAGTCATCCGGACGGCCCCCTGTCGTCCTGGCCTCCCCGGCCACTCTGGCTTTCCCGGTCATCCCCACCTGGGTCGCCTCATCCAGCCCCCGCTGGTCAGCCTCGCTGCCCTGTTCACTACCCTGGCCTGAGTGTGCCCTGGGCTCCGTGAGTCCGAAGCGGAGTTCCTGAATCAAGGATGGGCACAGCCTTGCCCCGGAAAATGAGGCCTAGGTGATGTAAAAGCCACATCAGTCCCGGCCTTACCTGGGATGAAAGCTCCTCCTTTGAGATCCCACGAGTCCCCGTGCAGGCTGACGTCTTTTACCTGACCCTTGGTGGACCCAGGGACAGGATGAAGGTGGCCTGGGGTGGCTCAGGCAGGGCTGGGCTATGCCCACCCAGCTCTAACCCAGCTCAGGTCCCCTCCGCAGAAGGCCCTGGGATGACACTTCTCAGCGCTTGCTGATAGATGGAGGCCAGACCAGCACACAGCAGCCTGGTGGGGGGCGGTGGGGAGGTGGCTGTCTCCACTTTATAGATGAGAAGACAGCTCCGCGAGGACAGAAGGCCCCCAGAGAGGTGATAGCGGAGCCGAGGCTCAAAGCCAGAGCCAGTCCTTTCCCCACCCCCGATCGCTGTGGTCCCTCAGTGAGGGCGGGGCCTTCCCGCCTTCTCATCCCACTTTGCCATTACCCAGGACTGACTCCTGCATGGGAGGCAGGACTCAGGAACCACAAGCCCACTCACTGCAGTGGTGGGTTTAATTTTCAAAGTTACAACTCCATTCAATTCTGACTTGTTTACAAGTAATACATCTTAACAGATAAGGATATAGAAAGCTTGAAAGTCACAGGAAGAGAAGATGCACCATGCAAATAGCAAGCCAAGAAAGCCGATGGAGCTGTGATAATATCAGACAAATAGACTGTAAGGAAGTAACACCACTCGGATTCAGGAGGGCAGCTTCATATTTTACCACCAAAGCTCCAATTCCCCAGGATAGAACACCCCTAAACTCGTACGTTCCAAATAACACAGCCTTAAAACAGATAAAGCAAAGAAGCAGCTCATGCTCAAGCTTGCTTGTTCATTCTGGAAGTCACATTTTGGTGATGGACAGCAGTCTTTGCCATCAGTCTTTGGCAAAGGTTGTAAAGAATCAGGCCTTCCTCTTCGGGAGTCTACCCTACAGAGGAGAGAAAAAAAAAAATATCGCAGATGCATGAAACAGCTGAAGACCAGTGGTCAGCACCAGGTGAGGATGGTGTGGGTTATGTACTATGGACTTCAACAGGCAGACACACGCATCACCCACTTCCGTTCACTTGTGCCTACATGAACGCCAGCGCTCCCATCTGGGCATAGGGGAGGGCCCTCATGGGGTGTGTCATTTGAGGAGGGCCCTCTTGGAGATGTGGAGAAGGCAATGGCAACCCACTGCAGCACTCTTGCCTGGAAAATCCCATGGACGGAGGAGCCTGGTGGGCTGCAGTCCATGGGGTCATGAAGAGTCGGACATGACTGAAGTGACTTAGCAGCAGCAGCAGCTCTCGAGATGAGTACGGACTGGAGCCACCTGGGTTACCACCCCAACCCACGATCGTGGCTGCTGTTCCCGGGGCCCCCAGGCCTGCCTGCCAAGCGGGACATTGCACAAACATGTCCTGGGCCCCTCTCTGTGCCGGGCATTGTCCTGGGTGTGGAGCACAGCTGTGACCCAAATGGACAGCCCCTCTTGGTGAGCCTGTAGCGCACAGTGGTGAGCCCACAGGGCAAGTGGAGTGGGGTGGGAGGCCCAGAGGGGTGTGTGTGCTGTATGATTTTATGTAAGGCGGTCAGGAACGGTCTCTCTGAAGAGGTGACACTTGAGCGGTGACCTGCAGGAAGTGAGGGAGAGAGCTCGGTATGCAGCTGGGGGAGGAGCATTCTGGGCAGAGAAAACAGCAGGTGCAAAGGCCCTGAGGCGGACTGGAGCTGGTGGGCGGGGTTACAGGAGGGGCGGTCAGAGGGCATGGAGCCAGGTGGGGGAGACCACTGCTGCCCAGGGGTCCACGCAGAGGAGGCGGAAGAGCCCCAAAGGAGGGGGTGGATGAAGCCAGGATGCACCCATGAGCACCTCGTGAGCGCTGACACTCGACCAAGCAGCTGCTGTTAAATGCCTGTTTAAATGTTAAACACCACCTATTAAATGCCTACTGTATGCGTGGTCCATGCAGGGTGCCCACTGCTGTGGAGTGTGGCTGAGCAGAAACCGCCTGCCCTGTGTCACTTGGTGAGCATGGACCCAGCGGGGTAGCAGTCCCACCCCAGGCCTATGTTTCCGGCCTGTAGGCCTCTGGGTGAACCTGGAGGCACAGAGACCCACGGCCCTGACAGATCATGTGGCTCCCAGGGCCCCACCCCTCACAGCCACCCCCGCAGCCTGGCCGGGTCTAGGACCCTGGGAATTGGGGCGTGTCTCCCAGGTACGCCCCTCCGTCCACTCTGGACCGCCTGGCCCGGCGCTGGCTCCATGCACACCTTCTCTGGCCCACGGCCCACGGCCCACGGCCCGGTCAGCGCCCTCTGTGCTGCTCCCGTGGTGCGTGCGGGCTGCCCCTGCATCCTGTCACCCGCGCTGGCTCTCAGCTGCTGTGTGTCCAGTGAATATACAGAACCACCAGGACTCCCCTGCCGGTCTAGTGGCTAAGGCTCTGCACTCACCGTGCAGGGGGCCCGGGTTTGATCCCTAGTCAGGGGGCTAGATCCTGCGTGCTGCAATTAAAAAACCCCGCGTGCCGCACGTGGCGACAAAGATTCTGCAACTGAGACCCGGTGCAGCCAAGTAAATCAGTGCTAAACATAATACAGAACCATCTAGATACGATGGACCACTGGCCCTCACCCTGAGTCCCCTGACCACCACCCCCCACCATTGCCCCAGTTGTCACGCCTCTCCCGGGACCTCTCTGATGATCCAACAACTGCAGGGCTGGCACCTGGCGGTGAGGGGCACCCACCAAGGCTGTGGGTTAGCTAACAGCTCCGTGCTGTTTGCCCGACTGCTGTCAAGAGTTTCTGTGTCCCTGGGCCCGGGACCTCAGCTTCCGCCTCACTGCCCCGCACACTGGCCCCCCAGGACCTGGCGCACAGCAGCTGTTTGCCTCGAGTGACCGCTGGACGCTGGGCTTGGGAAAGGGAGGGAACCAGGCAGGGAGCCGGGCAGGGAGCCGTGGCACAGGGCTCACGTGGCTGGCATATGGTGGGTGGCTCGGGGCAGGGCCCCAGAGGCTCTCAGACCCTCACCTTGTCACTGGGGTCAGTGGAGGGTGTCTCCCCCTCCTCCAGCTCAGACTCCTCCTGCAGCACCCTGCTGAACGTGGCTCCCAGGGGCTCCCGCAGGCTCAAGCGGCCCCCACTGCCAACCAGGAAATAGATCATCGGTTTGGTGCTGCTGCTCACGGACAGAGAGAGGCAGGTGAAGTGGCCGAAGAGAGTCTTCGCGCGCTGGGGCAGGTCCAGCCAGTAGAGCAGGAACCCGGAGATGCCGAGGGGCAGGGCACAGGCGAGGGACACAAAGACGCAGAGCAGGACGGCCATGTAGAGCCGTGTGAGCGGCCGCTGCCACGGGCGCGAGATCCTCTGCACCTGGATGCAGAGAGCCATCCCAGACAGGGCCATGACGGGCGTGAAGCTGACCAGGGTGAAGAAGTGCAGGACGGTCTCCGCCTTGGATCCCTGCCACGAGTGGGGGTGCTTGGCCTCGTCACGGAAGTACCAGGCTGGCACGACCAGCAGGACGGCCAGCAGCCAGAGTGCGGCGCACACCGAGGCTGACAGGCGCCTGTGCCAGCGGCCCCGGTGCCAGGTGGGGAAGAGGCCGGGGAGGCAGGACTGGGCACTGGCGGCCGTCAGCAGGCTCAGGCTCGCCGTGTAGGCCAGGTACCCGGCGCTCCTCACCGCCCGGGGGCCCATGTGGTGCACGCGGGCCCCCCAGGAGCTGGCGCTCAGGATGATCAGAGTGCCCGAGCAGACGAGGAAGAGGAGGTCGGCCACGGCCAAGTGGAGCAGGTAGATGCCCAGTGGGCCCCTCCGCCGCCGGGAGCCCAGCAGCCAGACCACCAGGCCGTTGCCCACGATGCCGCCCACGCAGGTGAACATGACCAGCGCGTCCAGCACCTCCCGCACCGTGTCGGGGGATGCCGGGGTGGGGCGCGGACCGCTGCTCCTGGAGCCGCTGCTGTTGAGAGTGTTCTCCATCCCTGCCAACAGTGGGGAGAGAGCTAAGGGCCGCAGGGCTGGGGCCCCTGCGGCTCAGGTGCCCCCACCCCCAGGATTCCTCTGGTTATGCCAGCTGCCACTCTTTGGAGCTGTCGCTGGCCACACCAGGCCACCTTCCCTCATTCCTAATTCAGGTTACGTGCTTCCGGCTCTGGGGCAGGCCGTTTCTGTTGCTGGATGTGATGGTGGCCAAGCTCGGGGCAAGGCTCCGAGCCCTCAGGCTTGGCCGTCAGTGCCCGGTGCAGGCCTGGCCTCCACCCTACTGGGGGTGGGTCCCTTGGAGCCTCTGAGTGGCCAGCTCCCGGGCCTGCAGCAGTCAGTGTGGGTGGGCAGAGTGGCTGCCGATGGGCAGAGTGCCGTGCATGGCTGGTCACTGTGAGGTGCTCCCTGGGAGAGGTGGTGGGCACTGCCCCTCCCTGGGATCAGGGATCGCTGGGCCTGGCACCTCACACCCCATCGTGGTGGGGGGCCAAGTGGGACACAGAGCGCACATGTTGAGGCCCCGACCCCTGACCTTCCCAGGTGCCAGAGTGCGCCCTGGGGTCAGCACGGCCTCTCTGCAGTTACTGTGGGGCTTGCCTCCCTCCAGACGCTAGAGCTCATCGCTATGAGCACCGCGCGGGGCCCGGGGAGGGCGCGATCCGCACATCACCTGCCCTGTGACTGCTGGCCCGGGCGCCCCCGCCCTAACGTTTGTCCACACTCTGATGAGCCCGCGTGTCCCCCACCCGGGGCCGCTTTCACTCCTTTTGTCCACTGACTGCCTGGTCTGACCCCCTCGCCCTCCCCCCAGGCATGCGGGGCTCAGAGACCCAGGGTGGCAAAGCTCAGCGTGCTCTGGGCCCGGCCGGGACCTGGGGCGGACTCCACAGCCTGGGACTGGAGGCACCATGTGCCCTTGCTCTTGCGGACTGCGGTGCCCGCCAGGGTCACGGTCCTCACGCCCACCCACAGGGCTCAGCTGCCCTCGGACCCAGATGCAGGGGCAGGGTCCCCCGGGAACCTGGGAACACATCAAGGCTCTGGGTGTGGAATCAGGGAATCGGTCCCCGGAGCAGCTGCTACTTTATTTCACAAAGGTTGCTTCTTTCTGAACTAATGGTGTAATGGATGGTATCGCTTCTAACCAATACTCATGCCTACTCAGTCGCTCAGTCGTGTCCAACTCTTTGCGACCCCATGGACTGTAGCCCACCAGGCTCCTCTGTCCGTGGGGATTCTCCAGGCAAGACTGCTGGAGTGAGTGGCCGTGCCCTCCTCCGGGGGATCTTCCCGACCCAGGGATGGAACCCGTCTGTCTTAGCGTCTCCCGCACTGGCACACGGGTTCTTTACCTCTAGCACCTCCTGGGAAGCCCCAGTGATATCCATATTACTGATCATATTCTTTATTCTCGAGCTGATCACTGAGGCCTCCTCAGTGCCCAGCCTGGGTGAGGGTGGGGGATGGGGCCTGAACAAGGCCCCTTCCCAGTCCTGAGGGACCCACACCCCCTCCTACCGCCCCCTAGAGTCAGGGCCGAGAGATGCTCCTGGAGGCTGAAGGGGCTGCTGGGGGCGGGGGCGGCAGCCGTGGCCCCAGGCCGTGTGCCCTTAACCTCTCCTTATAAGGGACCCTGAGGCTGCCATCTGATTGTCCTCCTGCACATGTGCGTGGAGGACAGCATGGGGTCTGACCGCTGAAGGCTTCAGACGGATCAGGAACCGCTGGATGCCGCATTCCACCGGGAGAGTCCTCCCGCCCCTGCGCTGCCTCAGGGCCCCCTCCTCCCCTGCTGGGCCTCCCACCTTTGGCTCAGACACCAGCACATGTACCCCCGACTGTCTAGTGCCCAGCCTGGAGTCGTGACCCTCCTCCAGCCCCCTGGAGACCCCTCCCCATCTGCTGAGAGGGCCACTCAGGTCCTTTGGGCCATGGTTATCAGGTGGGGCACGGATATCAGGGGACGGGGGTGGGGGCGGCCAGCCTCAGCCCCCTGACAGCGATTCTCGGCCTGGACGCCCACCCCTGGATGGCAGAGCCGGGCACCTGGCAGATGGGGGTCTTGTACAGTCGTCTGTCCGACGAGAGGAGGCGTCTGGGCCATGAGAGTCCCTCCCATCCCTGGCACGCTCAGTGAGGACTGTCTGTGTTCGCCTCGAGCTGGGGGCACTTGCTGGGGGCTGGACAGATGACACCCAGGTACCCAGGGCGGGGCTGTTCCCACGTGGAGCTCATGGCACCGCCGGCCCTGAGGGTGGGAGGAACTCAGCGGATCTAAGGGCCACTTTCCCACCCGTCTTTCCCACAAAAGAGGAGACTTAGGACCATCCAGGCCTCGGGTCTGCCTGAACCCCGGCCCCAGAAGGAGCGGCCTTGCTCATGGTGCGCTTGCCGTGCGGGGTAAGGTCTGACCTAGGGCTTGAAGCAGCGGCCTCTCACCTGGCTCGCCCGTGCCGTCCGCGCCTGGAGGAGGACCCAGCTCCTGGAGGCCTGGGCGGCTCTCTGGGGCCTGGCCCTTCAGCTTCTCTGGCCACAGGTCCGGCTGCAGGCTCTCGGAGTCGGATGGGCCGGTCCCCGGGATCCACCCCAGGCTCTGCCTCCTCTGAGGAGGGGAGACGCCCAATCCATCTACAGGAAGCAGGGCCCTTGGGGGACCAGCTGCATTAGGCCTCTCCCTGCAGGAGCCCAAGGCTTCGGGCTAATGGGCTGCCCAGGAGGCCCCACGGGAGGGGGGGCACGGAGGAGCACCAATAGCCAGCCCCTCACCCCTCCCAGCCTCTGCAGGGAAGGTTTGGGGCACTGGCTTTGGGAGGGTCTCCAGCTGGGAGCTCTGGGGTCCACTGGGAGGCTGGTGCCTCCGGGAGCCAGGAGACCACGAGGTTCGCCCTGCAGGGTCGGGGCTGGCAGAGCACTTGCATGGAAGCTTCTGGATCTCTGAAGCTCCTCCCTGTAGGAGGCAGAAAGACAGACCCTGGATAGGGAACCCCCAAGAAGGTTTAAGGCCCGGTTCAACCCCGGCTGTCACGTGACTCTGGGAGACTTCTGTCCCCTCGGCTGGTTCCTCTATGTGTAACAGGAAGTTTCCACAGAGGCTTCAAGGGAAAGTGTGGCAGCGATGCGGGACGGGGGGAGGTGGCAGGTTTGCTGGGGGGAGGGGGACAAAAGGATTACTTTGCGGCAAACCTCTGATGGGCAGCAACCCCAGCCCTGGCCAGGGCCCCTGCCTCTCACCGGGGATGCACAGAGGCCCGCCCTGCTCCAGAAGGGGGTCCTGTGTGTTGGGATGGGGGTGCCTGTCAGCATGGCACGTGGGAGCCCCAGACACAGGCTCCTCCAGGGTGAGGGAGGCAGTCAGGAGCCAGCCCCACCCCCAGCTTAACATGCACCCTATGGTGTACCTTGGCGAGCTGCTAACTCTCTGTGACGAAGTTCCCTCGTGGTGGCACGTGTCCACCTCCTAGAACAGTTGGCGCCTGCGCATTGCTGCTAATGCAGTGTCTTCCAAGCAGGTGGACCACTTGCCATGGTTCCCAGTTGTTCAGTTGCTCGGTCTTGTCTGATTCTGTGACCCCATGGACTGCAGCATGCCAGGCTCCCCTGTCCTTCACTGTCTCCCAGAATTTGCTCAGATTCATGTCCATTGAGTCAGTGATGCCATCTAACCATCTCATCCTCTGCTGCCCACTTCTCATTTTGCCTTCAATCTTTCCCAGCATCAGGATCTTTTCCAAGGAGTCAGTTCTTCACATCAGGGGGCCAAAGTATTGGAGTTTCAGCTTCAGTATCAGTCCTTCCAATGAATATTCAGGACTGGTTTCTTTTAGGATGGACTGGTTTGATCGCCTTGCAGTCCAAGGGACTCTCAAGAGTCTTTCCAACATTACACTTCAAAAGCATCAGTTCTTCAGCACTCAGCCTTCTTTATGGTCCAACTCTCACATCCGTACATGACTACTGGAAAAAACACAGCTTTGACGATATGGACCTTTGTCAGCAAAGTGACGTCTCTGCATTTTAATACACTGTCTAGGTTTGTCATAGCTTTCCTTCCAAGGAGCAAGCAGCAGCCTTTGAAAGACAGATGAGCATTCTGCAGGGAAGGAGTCAGCTATAAACCCTCATCGGGCCCAGAGAGGGTGAATCCATCCATGATGGTGCCCATCCAGTCAGAACTTCCCAGAAGCCCCTTCTTCCCACTGCTCTGAAGTGAGAATTACCGCTAAGGAGGAGGCAGGAGGAGGAGAGGCCTGAGGGGAGACGCCCACAGTCCAAGAGGAGACCACCGCCCACCAGGTTTCGCAGCAGACTCGCCGTGTCATTTCTGAAACCAGACTTTGTTGTCTGTCCAGGGAAGTTGGGGCCTGGCCAAGTTTTCCTCCAAAGCTGGGGAAGAACTGACCCCTCTAAGTAAACGTTGAAGAGTCAGAGGAGAAACAAGAAGGAGGTCTTTCCGATCACGCCCCTTGGATTCCGCTTGTCACCAATCAGATGGGGCCAAGATACCCCTGGGGACACCCTTAACCTTGCCAACGGCATGGACAGGAGAGAGGAATTTGACCCCATATGACTTGCAATAAGGGTGTTGAAAAATCTTCCTCTTAGGATGTGGAAGTCCTGGATGGAAGGAACCAAGCCTTCTCTAGGTGATGAGGTATTCCTTGGGAATTCCCTGGCAGTCCAGTGGTTAGGACTCTGAGCTTTCACTGCCGAGGGCCCAGGTTTGATCCCAGGTCGGGGAACTAATATCCCAAGCCTCATATCGTGCAAAAAAAAAAAAAAAAAAATTCCCTTCAATGCGAATCAATATTCGATATTGATCGTATCACATACTGAATATCAATATGTTCAATGTTCACTCATTCATTCATCAACATGCATTTAGGAGGCGCCAGCTGGGCTCCAGGGACCATGCCGGGTGCTGGGAATCCAGCCTTGAAGAAGCTCCAGGCAATAGATAAGCAAAGACACAAGAAGATGCTGAGTGCCGCAGGTGGTACAGCGGAGCTCAGGGCGCTACTGCTCTAGAGTGAACTGCCGGAAGCCCTCGTCCGTAGGAGGGTCTGTGCTGAGATCTTAATGGTGCGAGCAAGCCAATTATACCGAGCTCAGGGCGGGAAGTGAATTCCACACCAAGAAAACGGCAGATGAAAACCTCTGGGTCAGAAGACTTCTGGGTGTGTTTGAGCAGCAGGATGATGCAAGAAGGGAGGGGAAGACAGGTGTGATAAAGGGCCGGGATGGGTCAGGCAGCTCTCTGCGCAGCACGAGCCGAGTTGCTTTCTGGGTAAGGAGGCGGGGCCTCGCTCCAGTGACCCCACCCCCCACCCCACCCCCAGCAGCAGGGTGGGCTTCCTGGGCACCTGTTTACATGGGCTTGTTTTTGTAAAAAATTGAACTCTCATCCACGCCATAAAAGTCTCCCCTGAAAGCATGACAGTTGCATAGTTTTTAGTCAATTCAGAGAGTTGTGCAACCACACCATCTGATTTCAGAATATTTCATCACCCCCCAGAAAACCCTACCCGATAACAACACCCCGCCCCCTCCGCTTCGTCCTAGGGGAGGTGCCTGTACTGGATATTTCGCATACACAGAATCATACGATTTGTGGCCTTCTGTGCCTGGCCTTGGCACTGAAAACGCTGTCTTCACGGGCCACCCACCTTGTAGCCTGTGTCGGAGGGTCATTCCCCCTTTTGGGGGGGCGCTGGGTCTTCCCTGCTCTGTGGGCTCTTCTCCAGCTGTGGCGAGCAGGGGCTGCTCTCCAGCTGTGGTGCTCCGGCTTCTTGCTGCGGTAGCTCCTCTTGCTGTGGAGCCCGAGTTCTAGAGCCCTTGGGCTCAACAGTTGTGGCTCCCGGGTTCTAGAGCACGGGTTCAATAGTTGTGACGCTCCTGCTTAGTTGCTCTGTGGATGAGGGATCTTCAGAGATCGGGGGTCAAACCCGTGTCTCCCGCACTGGCAGGTGGGTTCTTTACCACTGAGCCGCCAGGGAGGCCCCAGAGCGCCATTCCTTCTTCATGGCCGAGTAATATTCCACAGTGTGGCTGGACCACAGTTTACCTATAATCTACTGATGGACATTGGTTACAGTGAATGCGTGTTGTGGATTCATGAGTGACGCAAATGTAGTGTGGCTCTTACGGAGCTTGCCGCTGTGAGCATCCATGCATGAGTTTTGTGGACGTGTTTTCAGTTCTCTCCAGTGGAAGGTGAAGCTTGAGCTGAATTTGACTCATCCTCCTTCCCCCGTTTTATCTCTCCTCTGCTGTCATTGGAATCCACGGAGAACCTTGGTTTGCCTCACTCTGAGGAAGTGGGAAGGGCAGTTCCTTATGAATAAGGGAATGGTGCCTGCTCCCCGAACTGGGAGACCTCCCGGGGCATGGGCTTCCTAACCCAGGGCGATGTAGTCTGCTTGCCGCATCCCTCCAGGGCACCATGACAGGGGGTGGGCAGACTCGGAGGCCAAGGGGAGTGGGCTGGGGGACAATGCCTGGCTTTACCCTGAAGCTCTCCCTGGAGGTCCAAGTTCTTAGTGCACAGGAGCCATCCTCCCTGGGAGCGTCCAGAGGAGATGGCTGTGCCCCCCTCAGAGGGCACCCGATGGGCTGTGGGTGCTGCCCAGCTCTCAGGTGGCTCCTGGGCCAGGGCTGGCACTGCCCCTCAGCCACATGCTCTCGTCTCTGCCTGTCCTTCCACCCTCCAGACCTTGGATGCTTACTTTCGTCCATCAGGCCACTGCCTGGACCTCCAACTATTATTCTGTTTCTTTTCTCATGTTACATGTTTATGATGGAATTTTAAAGCCATAGAGAGACAAGTGTAGTAAGCCCTCAAGCTCCCGTCTCCCAGGTTCAACAGTTGTCACCGTTCTGCTGTTCTTGTATAATCAGTCCCAGTACCCCGCTTTTTGTCTTTTCATCTGGAATGTTTTAAAGTAAATCCCAGGTATTGTATCATTTCACTCCTAAATATGAAGACACTTAGATGCACCTCTCAGTGCAGCGTCACAGCCAACAGAACAAATGCCAGTTCCTTCCCAGCATCCAACCCCCTGCTTCTCTGCCTGGTCCTGCTGCCCTCGGGGATGGAGCTGGGACCCCAGCAAGGCCCACCCTCCCCTTCGCCTGCCGGCTGCTCTCACTCTGCTCTTCTCGGAGTGGCTTCCACAGCCTCTGAGCATCCTGGATCCATTATTTCATTAGGAGCTGCAAATGGATGGTGTCTTAATCTGGCCATTCTGCAGCTCTGCTTCCCAGTAAACAAGAACTCCCTGCATCGCCTAAAATGTGGTCCTTACACTCTGTTGGCAGAAAGTGAAGTGGATCTAAAAAGCGTCTTGATGAGGGTGAAAGAGGAGAGTGAAGAAGCTGGCTTGAAACTCACCATTCAATACACTAAGATCATGGCATCCAGTCCCATCACTTTCTGACAAATAGATGGGGAGAAAGTGGAAACAGTGACAGATTTCCTTTTCTTGGAAAGAAAATCACTGCAGACAGTGACTGCAGCCGTGAAACTTAAAAGATGCTTCCTCCTTGGAAGGAAAGCTATGACAAACTTAGACAGTATATTAAAAAGCGGAGACATTGCTTTGATCACACCAGTTAATCCTAAAAGAAATCAACCCTGAATATTCACTGGAAGGACTGAAGCTGAAACTGAAGCTGACGCTCCAATACTTTGGCCACCTGAGGGGAAGAGCTGACTCATTGGAAAAGACCCCGATGCTGGGAAAGATTGAAGGCAGGAGGAGAAGGGGCCGACAGAGGTTGAGATGGTTGGATGGCATCACTGACTCAATGGACATGAATCTGAGCAAACTCTGGGAGATAGCGGAGGACGGAGGAACCTGGTGTGTTGCAGTTCATGGGGTCGCAAAGAGTTGGACACGACTTAGCAACTGAACAACAAGAACAACAGAAAAGCTGGTGTAAATGCTCACTCTTTCCATTCCCTCATCAGTTTTCAGATACATGAGTCGTCATACCAACCTCCAGATGTGACGAGGGAAGCATATGGCTGGGTTTTCATAAGAGACTCAGGAATTCACCCATTTCTGATGTGCTCCATTTGATCCTTCGACTGGCCAGTGGGAACCTCCCCAGATATTCCTAACATCTCATGTATGGCATAAGCTTTTGGGGTTGAATTTTGGGGACTTACATTTTTTTTTAATCCAAAAGATCCCTACCTTGTGAATTAAAAGCTTGGGTAACACCTTTGCTACAAGAGCCGACTTCACAACGGAATTGCGGTCCTTGCTTTGGACAGAGCTCCAGGCTGGGGCCCCCAGGGGCACTGAGATGAGCGGGGATGCCGGGGCCAGCGTGAGGAGCTCCGCCCAGGGCAAAGGTCACGAGGAAGGAGGCTTGGCATACGCAAAGGCGTGACCAAGCCTCAGGAAACCCCCTGTTCCCGAGCATCTAACCCCAAAACCAGAGTCTGTTTTATGCTCTCACCTACACCTCTGACTTTGCGGGGGGCTCTCCCCCATAACCGTTTCTCTCGGAGAAGGAGTAAACATGCAGCTCCAAGGCAATAAAAATTCTTGGGCGTGACAAGAGCGTTTCAGCTTGCGGACTCCTCTGAAGATTATCTAGCCCCCCTGTATAGGTTCGTCCGGCCGCATGTGATTGTTTACAGCCTCCCAATCTGAGAGGCACGAGATGTGTTAGACTTATTAAAGGCAAATTCTCTTGGGGAGTTGGGAATTATTAGTATAGTGGGTTGGTTGGGGATTGTATTGGTGAAGGGTTCTTCATTTGTTGTGCCAATAATTGCTGCTAATTCCCTCCCCTGGGTGGGACAAGGGTGTCTCAGGTCAGACCTCTCTGCTGACAGACTAGCTTGTGTGACAGGATTATCCATACTGCTGCCACTACTCACGTGATTGTTTACTGCCTCTCAACCATAAGCAGCACAGAGAGTTTTGGAGTATTTTGAGTGTCTTAATTAGCATAGGGCTTTTTCTTCTGGTTGAGTCAATGATTGCCGCCAGGCCTCCATATCCTTAGGCACCTGGGAATATATTAATCAATGTATTTGGAATATAGAAAAGGAAATATAGTAGTTTTTGATGTTAGCAATACTAGGCTTTTTGAGTTAATGGATTTTCTCTTTTGTAATAGATCACTGTACTTTGTTATAAATCACTGTGTCCTTGTTATGTAAAAATGTAACTTTATCATATCTTAAGACTAAATAGATCTTAAGGGGAACATTGGTGAAAGGATTTTCACTTGTTGGGCTGATGTTTGCTGCTAAATCTCCATGTTCCCTGCCCTTATAATGAATATAACTAGCATATAGGAAGAAATAAGTATTAACCTTTAAGCATATAGGAGAAATAAGTATTAACCTTTAAGACTAATCATGTTAACCTTGGGTTAAATAAATTCGTTTCTTGATTGTAACTCACTACACCCTCACCCTATAGGAATGTAACATTACTTGGAGGGTGGTGCCTGGTTTAAGAAAAAACACCCTTGGAAAAAATAAGTTTTTTGGTTATCAGAAAGAAAGGATCATAAAATATCAGCAGGTCTCACTCATGGCCAGAAGATGATGTACCTTTTTTATACATTTATGTGAAGCACCTGATTTTGATAAAGGTCAGGACTGCTGACCCCCGCGTGACTCTGTATTCATCCCTATGTGTAACAAAAGGTATATAAGCAAACCCAAAAATAAAGAAATCGGATCAGTTTCCATAAAGACTGATTCCCCCATGTTGCTTCTTTCTTGCTCCCGTTTTTCTGGCTGAATTCCCATCTGGAGCATGGATGCTATTCCACGTAATCCAAGTTATTCAGCCTCTTTTTCTCCACTAATCTTCCTACTACACTATCCATTTCTAATCTCTCTATATCTGTGATTAAATATGTATTTTTCCAAAGACGCCAACTCCGTCCCCACCTTCGAATCACCCTGGATCCACCGGGGCTGGACCCCGGCACAGGGAGACATTTCAAACCATCAGGTGTCATGAGGCCTGTCATCTTCTTGGGCCTCACGGTGACAGGTAATGATCCCTCTGTGGGCCGGGGTGTTGGACCCTCCTGGAGCTGAAGTCCTGAGGCTGATCCTGATGTTGGTCATCACAGGTGAGGGAGGGCCTGCAGTGGGCTGCAGAAGGATGGGATGGGCCAGCAAGCCTGGAGGGTGGGAGGAGCCCTGCTGGGTGGGTGCCCGGAGCCCCCGCAAACTGCCATGCCTCCTGGCCCTGAACTGACAGAGGGCAGAGAATGACGGGGACCTCGGGGACGTGGGCACCCAGCCTTGTTTCTTACTCTCATGGGAAGCCCGGGAAGCCCCTCCCGCCTCAGTTTCCTCATCTGTAACACCGGCAATACAACTTCCCACTCTGGGGGCCGAGGATTCTGCTGCTAAGCAAGCTCGAGGTCGGAGCCCAGCCACAGCCCAGGCGGCCTTGGCCGTCAAGGACAATGAGCACCTGTTGGTGATCCAGAAGAAGTTGTAACTAGAGTCTTTGCAGATGTAGCCAAATGAAGATGAGATCATCGGGGGCGGGGGCCCCGAATCCAACACGCGTGGCGTCTCACTGTCACTCATGCTGGGGGCCCAGAGCGATGGGGGCCTGGCTGTGACTCATGCTGGGGAACTTGGCGTGCCAGAAGAAGGCTCTGGCCATCATCCTTGGGAGGCCCCTGCACTGGGGCAAGTGTTTCCTGTGTCCAGATGTGGCTGTGGGAGGGGAGGCGGTCAGCGTGGGGTCACCTTGGTTCCATCCAGCCAGGCTGCTCGGCAGAGGGAGGCTGGAGGCAAGTGAGGGGTCTCGGACACAGTGCCGTCCACTCAGGAAGGTCTCAGGGACACAGAGTCTGTGTGCATTGTCCCCAGGCCTGTCGGGAAGGGGGAAGGGCCAGCTTTGGAGCTCAAAGCCCAAGTCTGGGCCGAGCCAGACACGACGGGCTGCTGCGATAAGCATCACCAGGCCCAGGCAGCTTCAGGGTCCCCCGGGGTCCTGCTCAGTGTCACAACAGCCTCAGGGAGGCCCACCGGGTGGAAGGGATCCTATGTCCCTTGTTTGTCCTAGTGAAGTCTCTGTGTGTGCTCAGTCAACTCCCTGCGACCCCATGGACTGAAGCCCGCCAGGCGCCTCTGTCCATGGGATTCTCCAGGCAAGAGTACTGGGGATCTTCCTGACCCAGGAATCAAGCCCATGCCTCTTATGTCTCCTGCACTGGCGGGTGGGTTCTTTACCACTGGTGCCACCTGGGAAAAGTGTCAATTGCTCAGCTGTGTCTGACTCTTTTTGACTCCATGGACTGTAGTGTGTCAGGCTCCTCTGTCCATGGGATTCTCCAGGCAAGAATACTGGAGTGGGTTGCCATTTCTTCCTCCAAGGAATCTTCCCGACCCAGGGATTGAAACAATGTCTCCTGCGGCTCTTACATTGCAGGTGAATTCTTTTACCGCTGAGCTACCATAGCAAGGTCTAAAAGGAGAACAAAAATTGCCCCAAATCAGCTTTTATTTTCATTTTTCACAAATCAGGGTTGTTTTTTTTCCATTAAAGTGGATGAAGGAAAAATATACTTTTTCTACTTTGCATTTTTCCCTTTGAATAGAAGTTTATTGTGTCCGCAGGATGGATGTGAACAGGTCGGGGAGGGATTCAGGCTGGCACGTCCCACAGTTGGGCACCATGGATGGGACAGCTGGTCCTCAGGGATGTGGTGAGTGGTTGGTTGTCCCCATGGGCAGAAGAGATGCCGACAGAGGAGCGGGCTGGGGTCACTCAGGAGGAACGTGGCTGGTCCAGCCTGGGCCTGTGGCTCCCCCTGTGAGTCCTCTTGCCTGCTGCCGGCTGCAGCATCCTGTCCTTTGAGGGAGGGGGCCCAGCCCACCCATGAGCTGGAACCTGAGGCTTCAGCTGCTGCCCATGGCCTGGGACCCCCGGGCAGGGCCAGCTTGGGTGGGTGGGGGGGCGGTCTCCTGATGCTCCTGGAAGTCCTATCACTGGGATCAGAATCCATGTCCTCCGAGAGAGAGGAAGATGACCTCAAAGGTCCGATGTGCGGAGCTGAGAGGCAGAGGGAGGCGGGCTGTCCTGGGCCGCAGCCTCACCAGCTCCTGTCCAGGGGACGGCGGGATTTACGAGCAGAGGTCCCTGTGTCCAGGACAGCTGAGCACCAAACCCTCAAGAACATCACAAGCTGAAGCCTGAGGCATGTGGCTGGGCTGGCAGAGGCCAAGGGCTCCTGATTGTGGATATTTCCAGTTCTCGAAATCCCTTCTAAGCCGGGTCCTGAGTGTGGAGACCAGAACATGGAGTTGGAGCCCTGGGACCCTGCACCAGCTCTGCCTGTGGTAACCTTGGTTGGCGACATTTCTTTGTCTTCCCTTGGGTCTGACCATCACTCCCTTGGTTCCGTCACCTCCCTTGAGAATCAGCGTTTGAGGTTGTACTGTGAAGGGCACTGGGAGGCGAGACGGCATCTGCTCAAGGTGCCCGGTGCTTCTCCTGCCTCAAATGCCGGCCAGTCCTTGGGGGTGAAGCTGGAGGAGGCAGAATCATGGCCCCAAGGAGGTCCACGTCTGTTTTGGAATGAACTGTGTCCTCCCAAAGAAGGCCTAACCCCAGGAACTCAGACTGCGACCTTATTTGGACTAGAGTCTTTGCAGATGCAACCAAGTGAAGATGAGATCATCGGGGTGGGCCCTAATCCAACATGCCTGGTGTCTCTATAAGAGGGGGACGTTTGGACACACGTACACAGGAGGAGGATGATGTGGAGGCAGAGGATTCACGTGATCCCGCAGAATACCGAAGTCTGCAGGGACCACTGCACAGAATACCGAAGTCTGCAGGGACCACTGCAGGCCGAGAGGACACGGTCCCAGCACCTGCAGGGCGAGCACGGCCTCGGCAACGCCTGATCTCGGACTTCTGGCCTCTGGAGAGCTGTGAGATGGCCATGCCTCCTGTTTATAAGCACCCCAGTTTGCGGTGCTTTGTTACGGCAGCCTGAGGAGATGAATACAGAGTCCTGATTCCCAGACCCGGGGGTGTTACCTTACACGGCGAAAAGGACTCTGCAGGGGCTGTGGAGTCCTGTCCCCAGGCCACAAGTGCAAGGCCTGACACCAAGGCCACAGAAGCAGAGCCTAGAGCAAGGTCACCTTCGAAGCAGACCGAGCTGCTTTGTAACCGTTGTCAAAAGCCCTCCACCCCGATCACCACTGGCAGCCATCCTGACCCTGAGTTAGGCAAAAATGCCCCTTACAGCGTCCTAGAAAGTGAACGTTGAAAGTGTTAGTCACTCCGTCATGTCCAACTCTTTTGTGACCCCATGGAGTATAGCCCACCAGGCTCCTCTATCCATGGGATTTCCCAGGTAAGAATGGTGAAGTCGGTTGCCATTTCCTTCTCCAGGGGATCCTCCTGACTCAGCGATCAAACCTGGGTCTGCTTCATTGCAGGCAGATTCTTTACTGTCTAAGCCACCTCCTTGATCCTTATAGCACCCTAATCAATCATTTAATGCCAACCTTTCAGCAGGAATTTTCTTTCTCTTGAGGCTATAGAAATTGGCTACTAACCCACGAAAACTGTTGACTTTCCCTGGTCTGTCAGGAGGTCAGCGGGCTGCATTCGAAATTGCTTCATTATCTCTGCTCCCTGCTCTTGGTAAACTTCCTCCCTTCTGAAATACTGTGTCTAGGAATTACTTTCCAACCCGGGCTCTGTCACAACAGGTGTGATTAAATTAAGGGTTGTGAGGGACTTCCTTAGTGGCCCAGTGGCTAAGACTCTGAGTTCCCAATGCAGGGGCCCAGGTTCAATTCCTGACTGGGGAACTAGACCCAGCTTGCTGCAACTTGAGATCTTGCATGCCGAGACTAAGACCCAGCGCAACCAAATAAATAAATATTGAAAAAAAAAAAGTGTCATGAGATGGAGATATCAGGCTGGGCCTCAAATGTAGCCAGGGCTTGCCTGGTGCCTCAGATGGTAAAGAATCTGCCTGCAATGCAGTCCAATTGGGGAAACGGCGGTCACATCCCAAAGGAGCTCACGGGTTCACAAATGCAGAATTGGTGTAATCTGGTTATTCAGCAACTGCCACATCACCCAGACAGCGGGGAGGTGGCCACGTGGCGTGGATTTCCAGCTCCGTGTTCCCGGGGCGAACGCTCCAGCTGCTGCGCGGTGTCTTATGTGAGTGGACAGATGCACTTGTGTCTAAGTTGTAGTGAATTTACAGGCTGGCCCCGATTTTCCTAACCCTTTCTCCGTCCCTCCTGCGGTTGTCTGGGCAACACGTCCATGGTGGTTTGGACAGTTTATTGCATTCCTCGGCGTTTATCGAATTGCCTGGGCAGCTGTAACAATAGGAAATTACTGTCTCCCAGTCTTGGAGACCAGAAGCCCGAGATCAGGGTGCCAGTGGGGCTGGTCCCTCCTGAGGCCTCCCTCCTGGGCATGCAGTTGGCCGTCTCCTCCCCGTGTCCTCACAGGGTCGTCCCTCTGTGTGTGTCTGTGTCCTGACCTCCTCTTATAAGGACACTGATCCTATGGAGTTAGAGCCCCACCCATTATGACTTTAGTTCAGTTCAGCTCAGTTGCTCAGTCGTGTCCGACTCTTTGCAACCCCGTGAATCACAGCACGTCAGGCCTCCCTGTCCATCACCAACTCCCGGAGTTCAATCAGACTCACGTCCATCCAGTCAGTGATGCCATCCAGCCATCTCATCCTCTGTCGTCCCCTTCTCCTCCTGCCCCCAATCCCTCCCAGCATCAGAGTCACATCCACAGCTGGGTATTGTTTTTGCTTTGGCTCCATCCCTTCATTCTTTCTGGAGTTATTTCTCCACTGACCTCCAGTAGCGTGTTGGGCACCTACTGACCTGGGGAGTTCCTCTTTCAGTATCCTATCATTTTGCCTTTTCATACTGTTCATGGGGTTCTCAAGGCAAGAATACTGAAGTGGCTTGCCATCCCTTCTCCAGTGGACCACATTCTGTCAGGCCTCTCCACCATGACCCGCCCGTCTTGGGTTGCCCCGCGGGCATGGCTTAGTTTCATTGAGTTAGACAAGGCTGTGGTCCTAGTGTGATTAGATTGACTAGTTTTCTGTGAGTATGGTTTCAGTGTGTCTGCCCTCTGATGCCCTCTTGCAACACCTACCATCTTACTTGGGTTTCTCTTACCTTGGGCGTGGGTTATCTCTTCACGGCTGCTCTAGCAAAGCACAGCCGCTGCTCCTTACCTTGGACGAAGGGTATCTCCTCACCACCGCCCTTCCTGACCTTCAACATGGGATAGCTCCTCTAGGCCCTCCTGTGCCCGTGCAGCCACCGCTCCTTGGATGTGGGATTGTTCCTCCCTGTTGCCGCCCCTGGCCTCAGGTGTGGGGTAGCTCCTCTTGGCCGCGCTTAGTGCACCAGTCGCAGCAGCCCGTGCTTAGTGACCTCACTTCACCTTAATTTCCTCTTAGGAGACCCTAACCCCAAATACAGTTTCATCCCAAACTGTTCGGGGTCAGGACTTTGACACACGGATTGTGCAGGGCACACAGTTCAGCTCATCACAGAGCCCTGGAAGATTAGGTAGAAAAGGTCTGGATTTCAGAGGCTCCTGGGGCTCTGGAGTAAAGTGTCAGACGAGTAAAACCAGGATCCTGGAAGCTGAATTATCTGAAAATGGGACTCATACAGCTGTGCAGAGAGAGGGCCTTTCTGCCGGGGGTTAGCATCAGGGCGCCCGAGAGTCACACGAGCAGAGCCAGGAGGGAGCACTGACTCCTGTTCCAGGTGTGTGTGTGTGTGTGTGTGTGTGTGTGCACGCGCACATGCACTCAGTCTCTCAGTCGTGTCCAACTCTGCAACCCCATGGACTGTGGCCCCCAGGCTCCTCTGTCCATGGGATTTCCCAGGCAAGAATCCTGGCGTGAGTTGCCTTTCTCTTTTCCAGGAGATCTTCCAACCCAGGGGTCAAACCCCCGTCTCCCACATCTCCTGCGCTGGCAGGCGGAATCTTTACTACTGTGCCACCCAGAAAGCCCACTTCAGGCCTAGGTTCCAGCACAGGCTGGGGTCCCGCCAGCTGACCAGGGAAAGCCCACTGGAGAAGCTGGACGCTGTCTGGACCGTAAGAGTCATCTGTCCCATCAGCTGTGACCTGGGGGACAGGTCAGGTGGCCAGGTGAACCCTGTTGGGGAAACAGCTGTCACCTCCCAAAGGAGCTCACCGATTCACAAATGCAGAATTGGTGTGTCTGGTTATTCAGCAACTACCATGTCACCCAGCTAGCGGGGAGGTGGCGCTGTGGCGTGGATTTCCAGCTCCGTGTCCCGGGGGCGAACGCTCCAGCCGCTGCGTGCCATCTTACGTGAGTAGACAGACGCACTTGAGTCTAAGCTGCAGTGAACTCACAGGCTGGTCCCGATTTCCCTGACCCTTTCTCCATCCCTCCTGCGGTTGCCTGGGCAGCACGTCCATGGTGATTTGGACGGTTTATTGCATTCCTCGGCACTCCCAGGAAGGTCAGGCTCAGTTCAGTCTCCCACTGTGTCCCTCCCCAGAATGTCACACGGTGGGGCGGAATGTCGCACAGGACGCTGAGAGCTAGGGAGTTGGAGGGAGTCACTGCCTGTGGTGTCATCGGAAGGGCCTCAGTTTGGCTTTGATTGATTGGAACACGGAGATGCTGGAATGTACATGCTGCATGGGGCAACCGCGCTTTTCAGGGAGCTGGCGGCCGACCCAACTCCGAGGCAGGCCAACCAGCATCTGTGAGCTCTCGCTCCCAAAGACGAAACCCGGGGGGTTTCAGGGGGAATTCCAACCTCACATCTGGCTCCCCATGAGTATAATATCCTTCAGATTCAGAGAGTCAGCGGATTCCATCCCCTTGGCAATGTGATTAGTCTGGGAAAAGGTACATGAAAGACTAGAATCCAATTTATCCAACAGGAGTCCATTCCAGGAGTTTTATGGGAAACACTGAAGAAAAGGCGTTCTCCCCCCGGGGTGATGAGCAGGTGGGATGGAAGTCTGAGAGGCTGGGGCCCACTGTGTCGGCATCAGGGAGACCCCACTCCAGGGTTCACAGCAGGTATCAGAACCAATTAGAGAAACAAGGTCTCAGCGACACCTGGATCCACCCACACCTGAAGTCATAACATTTGGGGGCATATTTAGTTAAAAGATCCAACAAATGCCTTTTCCCTTTTATCCAGCTTAACCTCAGTTTCATTCACTCGCTGCCTAAAGCATCTTCACTCATGCAGTTACCCGAGTGACAATACACATCTGCTCAGATTGTTCGGTTAGGATGGTCATCATTAACCCTGTCGACTTAAGGGGGAAAGAGAAAAAAGAAAGACGTTGATTAGAAGCAGGTCAGGGAGCCAAGGAATTGACTGGTGCCCAGAGATGGGGCTGGAAAGATAGAGGATCTGCTCCAGGGTCAGAAGTGGCCGAGCTGGGGACACCTCTCTGCCTTGTATGTGGAATCTAGAAAAACTGAACTCACAGAAGCAGAGAGTAGGGGACTTCCCTGGGGGTCCAGTGGGTAAGACTCTGAGCTTCCAGTGCAGGGGGAGAGGGTTCGATCCCTGGTTGGGGAACTAAGATCCCACATGTCGTGGCCAGAAAAATAAATAAAAATTCAAAAAAGAAAGAAAAGAAGCAGATAGTAGAATGATGGTTCCCAGGGTCTGGGGATGGGGAAATGGGGGGAAAAATCTGTCATAGATGAATAAGTTCTGGGGATCTGCTGCCCGGCACGGTGACTGGAGTTAATGATACCTTCTTGCACGAGAGTAGATATCACGTGTTGCCACCACACACACCATGCAATCAGGACGTGAGGGTGTACGTTCATTGCAGCAATCATTCCATAACGTGTGCCTGTGTTAAATAAATCACCGCATTGTACACCTTAAAAAAAAAATCCCATTGTGCAACCTGAAGGAAAAAATAAGCCTGGGAGGCCACTCCTACACAGAAGTCCTGCTTCACTAGAAAGGGACTGGGTGAGGGCCCACACCACACCCTTCTTCTGAGTCACTCGCTCGCTTCACGCCCAGCGTCCTGGAATGTCCGGGCACTGCCTCCTCCCTGGGTGCCTCATGTCTTTCTGGGTCCTCTCTGGGGCCGTGGCGGGGGCGGGGCGGGACTCCCACACCAGATGTCCAGCTTTCTGCAGTTTTCAGGCCCCTCCGTCTACATTAACCTGCGGACTCTGACATCCCAGCCCCTCGACTGGATGAGGTTCACACTCAAGTTAACGGTCCTCAGATGTCAGGGACCACATCCCGCCTCATGCGCTTTCTGTAAACACAGGCGTATCAACCCGTCCCAATTGGGCTTAAGTAACTCTGCGCCCTGGACCCTTATGTACTCCCCAAACCCATTCCCACAGAAGTCACCCAGACGTTTTCTCATTTGGGGTATGAAATTCCTGCTTTTCTCTCCACCTGCCCTGGCTCGGGTGGGACCTGGTTCAAGGTAAGGAGGACAAGGCGGGCAAGGCAGGAGAGGGTTGAAAGGAGTTTCCTTAGCAGAACTCCCTGGGGTCGGCCGCAGCTCCTCAAGGAAGGGTGGGGTGGCCTCAGACAGAAGGAGGGGGCACCTTCCAGCCGGAGAAGCTGTGGGTGGTTCCGGGGGGCTTGGCTCTTCAGGGTTGAGATATGCCCTGTGTCTTCTGGAACCTTCTCAATAGTTCTTTTTCCATGGACAGATGTACCGCCTCTTAGAAGTAATGCCTGGCTCATGGTAAATGATCATAAATGTTTGTTGAACGGATAACAGACCTGTGCAGTTGTGAATTCAACAGATGTTTTAATTCAGCAAATTGCAGAAGCACGTTGTGAGTTCTGTTTGGCTTGTTTTCCAAATCTATCTCAGCCGCCAGGCTACTAATTTTTTTTTTTTTTTAGCATTGGTATGGAAAGGACCTGAGTTTCAGTTCATATTTAAAAACAAGAAATTAGGGATTTGAGTCAACCTAAGGAGAGTTGGACTGTGAAGAAGGCTGAGAGCTGAAGAATTGATGCTTTTGAACTGTGGTGCTGGAGAAGACTCTTGAGAGTCCCTTGGACTGCAAGGAGATCCAACCAGTCCATTCTGAAGGAGATCAGCCCTGGGATTTCTTTGGAAGGAATGATGCTAAAGCTGAAACTCCAGTACTTTGGCCACCTCATGCGAAGAGTTGACTCATTGGAAAAGACTCTGATGCTGGGAGGGATTGGGGGCAGGAGGAAAAGGGGACGACAGAGGATGAGATGGCTGGATGGCATCACTGACTCGATGACCATGAGTCTGAGTGAACTCTGAGAGTTGGTGATGGACAGGGAGGCCTGGCGTGCTGCGATTCATGGGGTTGCGGAGAGTCGGACACGACTGAGTGACTGAACTGAACTGAAGATACCCAGTGCTGTTAGAAGCAACCTCCGAGCATCCTCAGCTCCCAGAACCCTAGCGGCAGTCCTAGGGCCCCGCCCGCTCTTCAAGAGTCTCCTCCCACTTTGTGGGGCTCCGCCCACTCTTCTCACGGGGCTCCTCCTACTCTGTGCATCATGGCAATAGCTCTGTGGTCACCCCCTCAGGCTGTCGTACGTGGACCAGGGGTCCTGCTGATGACCCCAGAAACTGAATGGAAATTCCTCTGCCTTCTATCCAGGGGCAAATTTTGTGGGGCCCAAAGTTTATGGATAAAAAGGGGACCTCTTTAAGAAAAAACTACAAAGTAACAATAGCAAAATTAGATTCAAGGAGCATTTGTTTAGGAAAAAAGAAATCGCAGCAAATCATCGATTTTAAAAAGCTGACAAGTACCACATATAATACCAAACAGAGGAAAACATCTGTAATGTTTTTTTCCTACCTTTTTTTGGCTGCACGTTCTGATAGCCTTTTCATGTGTCAATATTTTTTATTATTTTCCATAGAGAGAGCTGAAAGATAATTCAACCTTTTGTTTTAAGCATGGTTGATCAACATTTGTTTTGTCATATTAAATAGTTTGAAAATGTTTCTTGGGACTTTCCTGGTGGCCCAGTGGTTAAGAATCCACTTTCCAGTTCAGGGGACCTGGGTTTGATCCCTGGCCAGGGAGTTAAGATCCCACATGCCACAGGGGAGCCTGCACGCCAAAACTATGACCTGATGCAGCCAAAAGAATAAATATTTTTTAAATGCTTCTTAGCCTCTCAGTTCATTATTGGTAATGTCCTATACACTTTCAGGGTTGTTATCAAATCTGGGGAAATCTCTATCAGGTTTTTTTCCATACACGAGAGATAAGATTTCAAGGGCATTTCAAGGTTTCTTGTGTGGTGATTGGTCTGAGAGTCTTTGAATTGATGACGCTTGTACTATTTCGTTGTCAGTGTTCTCGCTGCCGTGGTGACTTATGCGTTTAAGCGGCCTCCAATGATGCCAAACCAGCATGAAAGTTAACTATTTTCCAATGCGTTCTTTTTTTAAAAATTACTTTATTTTATTGGAGTACAGCTGCTTGGCTTTCCGGGCGGCTCAGCTGATAAAGAATCTGCCCTCAGTGCAGGAGACCTGGGTTTGATCCCTGGGTTGGGAAGATTCCCTGGAAAAAGGGAATGGCAACTCACACCAATATTCTTGCCTGGAAAATTCCATAGACAGAGGAGCCTGGCGGGCTACAGTCCATGGGGTTGCAAAGAGTCAGACACGACTGCGTGACTTTCACTTTCACTTCGTTGTTGCTTGGCAATGTTGCTAGTTTCTGCTGTACAGCAACATGAGTCAGCTGTATGTATACATACAGCCCCTCTTTTTTGGATTTCCTCCCATTTAGTTCACCACAGAGCACTGAGCAGAGTTCCCTGTGCCATACGGCAGGTTCTCATGAGCTATCTATTTTATACGCAGTAGTGGCTGCTGCTGCTGCTGCCAAGTCGCTTCAGTCGTGTCTGACTCTGTGCGACCCCATGGACTTCAGCCCACCAGGCTCCCCCGTCCCTGGGATTCTCCAGGCAAGAACACCGGAGTGGGGTGCCATTCCCTTCTCCAACAGTAGTGTGTATTTATGTCAGCCCCAATCTCCCAGTTCATCCCACCCACACCTTCCCTCCCTAGTGTCTATACACTCTGGACACAGGGCGGGGCTGCCTCCAGGGTCTTATGTGGAGGCCATGCATGCGGGGGAGGGGGAGCTTTGGGGCTTGGGCTTTATCAGCCTCACCCCCTCATCCAGGGCTCGGTTCTCAGCGTCCTGCGTTTTCCACCGGAGGATCTTCTGCCTCTCTGATAGGAGTTCTCGGGTAAGTTAGTGTTCCCTGGTGCAGGCAACAAAAACCTCTTGCGGCCAGGCAATAGAGGAAATTAACTGGAAGGAGATCAGAGAGCTCACGCAGTCAACACCCAGACTGGAGAACCGGCTTGAAAACAGGGCAGGCAGGGGTCAAGATGTGAGTTAAATGTCAGGTTACCGCTGTGGGAATGGATGACTTGCAAATGCCTCTCCTGCCCCCGTCGCGATGCCGCGCCCTGGGACTGAGGGACCTGGCCAGCGTAGGTGCTGGAACCGGCCCTCACAGGCTCCGGGATGGTGAGGACTTAACAGGAGGAGACTCAGGGAACTCCTGTAGTCTCTGGAGGGGAGAGCTCCTTGATTAACCAAGGCGTCCTGCCAAGAGGGACAGCCTAGGCCTAGTGGGCTGCCATCTATGCGGTCGCACAGAGTCGGGCACGACTGAAGCGACTTAGCAACAGCAGTAGCAGAAACCAGACTGGAGGCTGGGTGCACCCTTTCCCGATTATCCAAAATATCCAGAGCATGAAAATAGTGACCACTTATTGCGTCCTCACTGTGGGTCACATACAGCTGAACAGGGCACAGTCATCTCAGTGACCCTTGTGAACCCGTGAGACAGGCGCTAGTATCGTCTCCCCTTCAAGGACGCCGACAGGGAGAATGAGAGTGACTTCATGATTTGACCGGGCTTCCCTGGTGGCTCAGATGGTGAAGAATCTGACTGCAGTGTGGGAGACCTGGGTTCAATCCCTGGGTTAGGAAGAGCCCCTGGAGCGGGAAATGGCAACCCCCTTCAGTATTCTTGCCCGGAGAATCCCCATGGACAGAGGGGCCTGGTGGGCTACAGTCCATGGGGTCGCAAAGAGTCGGATACGACTGAGCAATTAAGCACATGATTCAACCAGCGCGCACAGCCTGTGTGATGGGGGCCGATTCATCCCCCGCCCTGCCCATGTGGCCCTGAGTTCCTGTTCTTGGACCTTCTGTAACATTTTCTGTAGGGAAAATAGAAAGAGAACTTGTGTTTTCTCACGATCAGATTTATTTTACTATATCGATAGCTGGGATGCACACCGCATGCGACTTCACATAGGCATTTTGGCAGCATGTACTTTTGCTCCATAATTGTATCTACAAAGACAGGATGTCTCAGAAATTCCTTTCAGCATGCCTCCTCTAGAGATAAATGTAGAGCATATTTTACGATGATACGCGCTGCAATCTCAAGCAGCTTTCTTGATGAGGGTTGTTCTGACCAGGCTTTCCTGAGAACGGACCCTCCTCCTAGACTAGCTTCTGGTTGTGTGTACTTCAAACCTATTTCTTCTGCACCAGCCACGACCCACTCACTTCCAGCAACGTTCAGATGTCCTTTCAACTCTGGGCCTGCATTTTTCTCCACGATACCAGCCAAGTTGGCACAGAGGGTAGTGGCAATACCCCTGAAAGACATTCCTTTGCTGAGGCAGCTTGCGTTGACTCAACTATATGTAGAAGTGGGGACTGCGAGCCTCATAGATTCCCATGAAGCCCACACTGCGGCTGCCACCAGCCCAACCTTCCCTTAGGCAGGTCCCCTGATACCTGCAGCCATGCCAGCGTCACATTGCCTGAAGTGGCAAGGGATGGAGGAAGAGTTGGCGCAGAGAGAACCTATGGTCTTAACTGGTGTAGAATATAGTAAATTTTATCAAAATATAATGGTGTGAACAAATTTCTAGGGCTCCTCTTCTTCCACGTGCAGCTGAGGGGCCCTGTGTTGGCCACTTACCCCAAGAGGTGAGGTCCCCTTCATCACCAACCATCTGCTTTGGATGGGCCATTTGGTTCCTGTCCAGCTCAGAGGAGGCGTGCATGGAGCATGCGGTTTGGGTTAAAAGGTAAGTGCTGAATCATAGCCCTCCTTCCTTTTTTTTCCTCCTTCTTTTTTCTTTTGATTCATAGTACGCGGGATCTTAGTTCCTTGACCAGGGATTGACCCCGTGTCCCTTGAAGTGGAAGTCTGGAGTTTTAACCATTGGGCTACCAGGGAAGTCCTGAATCATGGCCTTTCTGTTCACTGGCTGTGTGACTCTGGATAAAACAGTGACCTCTCTGAGCCCCACTGCTATGCAGCACTACACAGGCGTTGGTTACTCTTATGAGCCAAATGAGTGCTTATTAAGTGCTTACAGCATGCAAGGCCAGTACTGGTGCTGGGTGCTCCATAAGATGCCTGGAATGATGGCTAAAGAGCTTCCCACCCCTCATGCTCCCCTGGGACACACAGACCTGGGGATCCGACCTGAGATGGGAAAGGAGGTGACCCAGGAATCAGAGGACATGGAGAGCACACCTGCCTCCAGGGGGCTGTCCATCCCTGGCTCCCTCAGTGAACTCCAGGGGGAGGCCGGGAATGGGGGGTGTCCAGGGGAGGCCAGGACGGGATGGGGGACACAGAAGAGGCCAGGACGGGATGCGGGACCCGGGGGAGGACAAGTTGGGATGGGGGACCCAGGGGAGGCTGGGATGGGAGGGGGGACCTAGGGGAGAACAGGACAGGATGGGGGACCCACAGAGGTGCCAGAATGGGGTGGGGGACCCATGGGGAGGCCAGGATGAAGTGGGGTGCCCACATGTGGGCCAGGTTGGGATGGGGGACCTGGGGGAGGCTGGGACAGGATGGGGGACCCGGGGGAGGCTGGGACGGGGTGGGAGGCCTGGGGAGGCCAGGATAGGATGGGGGACACAGGGGAGGCCAGGATAGGATGGGGGACACAGGGGAGGGTAGGATGGGATGGGGGACACAGGGGAGGCCAGGATGGGATGGGGGACACAGGGGAGGCCAGGATGGGATGGGGGACACAAGGGAGGCTGGGATGGGGTGGGGGGCCTGGGGAGGCCAGGATGGGATAAGGGACCCAGGGGAGGACAAGTTGGGATGGGGGCCTGAGGGAAGGCTGGGACAGGATGCGGGACCCAAGGGAGGCTGGGATGGGATGGGGGACCTGGGGGAGAACAGGACAGGATGGGGGACCTAGAGGAGGACAGGATGGGATGGGGGACCCACAGAGGTGCCAGAATGGGATGGGGGGCCCATGGGAGGCCAGGATGGAGTGGGGTGCCCACAGGTGGGCCAGGATGGGATGGAGGACCTGGGGGAGGCTGGGACGGGATGGGGGGCCTGGGGGAGGCCAGGACGGGATGGGGGACACAGGGGAGGCCAGGACGGGATGGGGGACACATGGGAGGGAAGGATGGGATGGGGGACCCATGGGGAGGCCAGGATTGGGTGGGGGACCCACAGCGGGGCCAGGATGAGGGGCCCCAGGCCCGTGGACACTGGGGTCTTAGTTCCTGGGACTCCCAGCTGTGCCGACCGGGAGGTTTGCTGCCACACTGTGCTTTTTATAGATGATCAACGAGCCTTTCTCTTCCTTTCTGAGGATCTGACCATCGTGCCAGCTGGCTCAAAGCCTCCATCTTTCAGGAGGAGCTTGGGAACGGCTTCGTAAGGAGGCCAAGGGAAAGAACAAGGTGTTCTTCCACTTCTGATGCACAGAATAGCCAGGGCCGGGGTCCTGGGAGCCGGCCTTTCCACTTCCTGTCCAGGAATTCTGGACACTGGACAGTGGCAGAGGGTGCGATGTGTGCAGAGTAAGAGAGGTGTCCACTCTGGTCTGGACCCAGGAGACGGCGGAAAGAAATAGGGAAGTGGGGAGAAGGGCACTGCCCCCCCCAGGCTTTTCCTCTTGGCGCTTTGGCCCCAGAAAGGGGCCAAAGTTGAAGGGTGCAATCAGGGTACAGACTTTCCTTAACTGGGCACATGGGGCTCTGGGAGGCAGCTATGCCTCCCCCTTCCTGGAGCACAGTCCCCTCAACAACTGTCCTCTCAACTCTCATGAGGTCGGGCAGGGGCTCTCCAGCTCCAGTGCAGCCTCATGGAGGAAAGCAATCAGACTCGTCGAGGGGGCACGGTGACGAAAAGATAAAAGCCAGTGGTCAGGTGCTGGCCACATGGAGGACAGAGCCACTTCATGATCGGCGGTCAGCAGTGGCGATTCAGTTGATGGGCTGCAGCCTGCAGGAATAGAGGGAGTCAGCTGGAAACCTGGCGGGAGGTAGACCAGGGGCATCACCCTGCAGCCAGCTGCACATGCCCAAGGACCAGCGAGGGGTCTCGAAGCCACAAGAATTACATCCTACTTCCTGTACTAAGATGCCCTCTTGGAGGGAGGAGGCTGGGAGAAGGGACCTTCTCACCCAATGGGATGCAGGCTACCTACCTGTAGAGGCTGTTTAGATAAATAGGATCAGACAGACCTGGGCTGAAAGCTTCCACCTGCCTTCTGATCAGAAGATACTCCCTGAACAACAACAACAAAATTACTTCATCTTCCCAACTGAGTCGCATGGTGAGGTCTTGGACAGGACAGTCAGTGGGGAGGCTTGGAGGGTGGGAAAGAGATGAGATGCAAAAAGATGAGAGATCCCCGCAGGATGAGATGCAAACAGCCTTCTGGGCTCCCAACCGCCAGCCAGCCAGGCAGGCTGGTGTCCAGGGTCCGGAGCCCTTAGACTCCCGGGTCAGTGGTGGTGGTGGAGGAGGGCGTCTCCCTCCCCTCCAGCTCCGGCTCCTCCCTCAGCGCCCTGCGCAGCACGGCCCCCAGGGGCTCCCGCAGACCCCGGCTCTTCCGCCTGCCCACCAGGAAGTAGATGACCGGGTTAGCGCTGCTGTTCACCGCCGAGGAGAGGCGGGCAAGTAGGCTGAAGAGAGTCTTCGTCTGCTGGGGCAGGTCCAACCAGGAGATGAGGAACCAATGGATGCCGAGGGGCAGGGCGAAGACGAGGAACACCAAGACGCAGACCAGGATGGTTACGTACAGCCGCGTGGGCGGCCGGTGGGTCGCGGTGGAACTCCTCTGCACCCGCACACAGAGGATGAGGCCGGACCCGGCCATCAGGGGCGTGAAGACCCCCATGAGGAGGATGCTGATGACCAAGTCCATCCTGAAGCACAGCAGCTTGTCCCAGCCCAAGAAATCACTGCAGAAGAATGCGGCCAGCGTGTTCAGCAGGAGGGACAGCGCCCAGAGCAGGGTGCACACCACAGCGGACAGGTGCTGGGGCCGGCGACACTTGTACCAGATGGGAAAGAGGACGGAGAGGCAGCGCTGCGTGCTGATGGCGGTCAGCAGGCTCAGGCCGGCCATGTAGGTGAAGTATTTCCCCCTGCTCACTATCTCTAGGGCCATGTGGCCTGTGCTGTCCAGCTGGAAGCAATTCAGGATGACCTTGGAGGCCATGCAGAGGAGGAAGAGGAGGTCCGCCACGCCCAAGTGGAGGACGTAGACACTGAAAGGGCTCCTCTGCCCCTGGGAGCCCAGCAACCAGACCACCAGGCCATTGCCCACAAAGCCACCCACACAGGTGAACAGGACCATTGCACTCAGCACCCAGTGGGCCGTGCCCAGCTCCTCCACCTCGGGACTGCTCTCTACCGGGGCCGGGGCCTGGAGCGGAGTATCGTTCATCCTGTGGAAGGGAGATGGACCAGTGTGAGATTTTGCATTGCTTAGCGCTCCCTACCCCGATTTTCTTTCTGTAACAGACTACAATTGCTCCCCGTGGCTCCCACCCTGCCTGGATCTGCCTGATAGTCCACCACTGCAGACTCAGAGTTATTAGAGATGACTTTTGTCAAGCTAAAAGGGTCTCTTCTATCTTGAGTTTAGGTTCCTTTTCATCATGAAGAGATAAATTGACTTTTATCAAAGGCTTTTCTACATCTATTGATAGTCTTTTTTTTTTCACACATAATCTTCAAATTCTGTGAACTAAAGTTTTTTTAAACTGGACCTCAGGTGCAAAGAATAGTTTAATTACATGCTGGCTTTATGGCACACCAGGATCATCCAGCCACTGAAAAACAAATACAATCCTTTATTTATTTCTGTTTCCCCCTTCAGTCCACCCTCCCCTCCCCTGCCCCAACTTGCGTCTGTTCTAACCTGTTTAATCTACATCCTTGGACATCTGACTATCTTTCGGAACAAGTGGCTTTCCACAAGTATTTTTAATTTTTACAAATGCTGTGATTTAGAATCTGTGCTGGTTTTTTTTTTTTTTTTTTTACTCAGCAATATGTTTCTAGGATATCCCTGCTTACCAGTGGGACTGTTTTTGAGCTCTCTGTTCTCTATCACTGGTTCACCTATTTCTACAACATCAACACACTGTTATTGTTTTTGAAGTGTACATGGCTAGCTGAGTCTCTTCGCTGTTCACCTGAAACCACCACAACAATGTTAATCAGTTATACCCCAATACAGAATAAAAAGTTTAAAGTTTGGGGGAAAAAATAAATATTGTTTTTGATAGAGAAAAACAACAACAAAAAAAATCCTAAAGAATACTTGGCTTAGTGTGATCCCCGAGAGTCTCACCTGACAGCCGCCAGTTTCACGATGCTTCATCTACTCTCCACAGTCCAGATTTTAGCTAAGGACTCGAGGGGACCGTCTGCAGATTTTTGGAGTTCTTTCTCCAAGTAGCTGGTTTGCTTCTCTCTGGTACTCCATCTCACAAATTCTAGCCACTTCTATCTCCCCAAAGTCTGACGCCTGTATCTTTAGCTCAGGGACACCACCATGCTCGGCCTGGTTTTCCCCACTTCCTGTACTACTTTCCAGAGAGTAGCTCCAGGCAGGAAACTGGGGTGATACTAATTTTTATTAATCAGACAAATGAGCTCATTGAGGTCCTCACCCCTATCACTTGGTTGAATATTTTGATTGTCTGTGCATCTCTCCTCATACCTCTAATTTCTTTTTCTTGTCTTATAGCGTAGCCCAGACAGCTAGTATTATCTTTAACAAAGACGGGAATCAGGCACACTTTACTTCTTCCTAATCAAGACTCTTGAGAGTCCCTTGGACTGCAAAGAGATCCAACCAGTCCATTCTGAAGGAGATCAGCCCTGGGATGTCTTTGGAAGGAATGATGCTAAAGCTGAAACTCCAGTACTTTGGCCACCTCATGTGAAGAGTTGACTCATTGGAAAAGACTCTGATGCTGGGAGAGATTGGGGGCAGGAGGAGAAGGGGACGACCGAGGATGAGATGGCTGGATGGCATCACGGACTCGATGGACACGAGTCTGAGTGAACTCTGAGAGTTGGTGATGGACAGGGAGGCCTGGCGTGCTACAGTCCATGGGGTTGCAAAGAGTCGGACACGACTGAGCGACTGAACTGAACTGAACTGAACTGAACTGAATCTTACAGAGAATGTGTTTAAAGTTTCTCCATTAGATACGATGTTTGCTCTAAGTTTTTGGTACTATCTTTTTTCAAGGTGAGAAAGTTCTCTAGTTTTTAAAAAGTTTTTTTTTTTTTTTTAATAAATGAGTGATGGAATTTATCACAGTTTTTTTCTGTGATATGTACTTAATAATTTCCTCTTTTTTCTCCCTTATCTATTTATGTGGTGAATATGTATTGATATATTTCCTGGTGTTCACTCGTCCTTGTATTTCTAGGATAAACCATTTCTACTTTGCTCTGTTTTTTTACATTTTTTTCCCCTCTTGGTGCTCTGATTTTATTTAGAAAATTTTCACCCATGTTCATAAGTAAAATTGGCCCATAATTTTCCCTTCTGGTACTATCCTTGTCTGTTTTTTATTTCAAAGCTGTAAGATTATACAGGCTTCATAAAATGACTTGGAGAAAGAGCTCTTTTCTCTACCCTCCAGAACAATTTGTATCATGTAAGGATTATCCTTCTTTGAAGATTTGGCAGAAGGGAAAACCATCTGCTCCGGTGAATTTTATATGAGTGTTAGTGGATACACATGGGTTTAGAAAAAAACTACAAGTTATTTAACGTTTTAGGTTTATTTAGATTTTTAAGCTCTTCTTGAGTTAGGGTAAGTTATGTTATTTTTCTAGAAAATTGTTCATAGTTGGTATAATACTTTGCATAGTAATCTTTTAGTATTTTTTAAAACCTTGATTCTATTCATCATTTAACATTAGTGACTTGTTTTTTTTTCTTTTCTTTAACAGTTTGCCAGAGGTTTGTTTTTGGGAACTATTTAAAAGCAAATCAACTGAGTCATTTCTCTTCTTCCCATTCCCTTCGTTTATCCTTTCATTTCTTCCACTTTCTTTGGATTTACCATGTGATTCTTTTCAGCTTCTTGTGTTGAATTCTTTGGTTATTAATTTTCAAATGTTCTTCTTTTGCTAACGGATATTTAGGGTTATAAACATGCTAGTAAGTGGGTCCTTAGATGTTTCATGACTTATGTCGTGATTTCATTGTTGTTAACGTCTAAGTATTTTGCAATTTAAAACATTTAAAATTTAAGCTTCCATGAATTTAGAAATGCATTGCACGGCGCATACTGTGAGTGTCTTTTGATATTGATCTCCGATGTCATGGTCTGATAATGTGGTCAGTAATTAGATATCTGTTGAGACTCATTCGGCAGCGTGGCTGTTTCGTTTGCTCACTTGGTTTAGTACTTTATGTGCTCATTTGATAAAGCTTTCAAAATTGCATTAAGTGATCGATAGCCCAATTAATCTATCTTCTACAGATATTAACCAATTATGATTGTAGTTCTCTTGTTTTTCTCTTTCCTTCACCTATTTTGGACTGTTTAGCGTATGTAATCCAAGATTATTATATTATCCTGGTGAATTGTACCTTTTATGTAATGACCCTCTGCAACCGTATTACTTTTTCAGTCTGAAAGTCTGTTTGATCTGATACCATTTTTAAATGATGTTTCCTAATCTCCCTATCCATCCCGCATGTGCTTTGCAATTACAAAGTTTCTTCTACAGGGATACTGTGACTTCTCGTGGGAGACCCTCTAGGTGGCCAAACTTTTGCTGCCCAGATGTTTGGCGTTGGCTTCTGTTGGGCTCGCAGAGGATTTCTCTGGTCCAAGATCTGGTTTTTGTTGGATTTCTTGGCTTGGAGATTTGGTGTAAATTCAGATTCTACTCCTGTAAATGGGAGTAGAATTGGGGCTTGGTTACTCAAATTGGTGCCCAGTCTCACTCACTGCCTGCCCCCTGCTGAACCTCAGGCAGCAAGAAGGTGCTGATCGCATCTGGGTCAACTCTGCTTTCGTTAAGCAGCAGTGTCCTCCCAGGTTCTGGCCTCATGGAGGTCTCCTGATCAGGTTCTTCCACTTACGCAGCTCCAAGGCTGACCCTTAGCCCCTCTCCCCTTCCCTGCCCCAGCCACACCTAACCTCTGCCCCCAGAGCCTCTATCCACCTGACGCATCCTGGGCACCGGCCCTAGCTGCAAGCTTCCTGGGGCACCTGGAGATTTCCTTTCCTGTCCTTCATCTTTCAGCTCTGTATTCTATTTGGGCAAGAGGGAGGGGATTATGTTTTCTCCCAGGTTTCTTTGTATCCAGAGTGAGCGAATGGCACCTATCACACAGACACCAACCTCCACAGATTCCCTGTGGCTACAGTCAGAAGTCTTTCCTTTGGGTTCAACACAAGTTTAAATAATATTTCTCGAATCTATACTGTGTACTACACATATGCAATAGCATATATACGTGTATATGCACACAAAACCTATCCCTACATATAACACACACAGTTTACACATATATGATATGTGTGTGCTTCGTCCCTCAGTCGTGTCCGACTCTTGCGACCCCATAGGCTGCATGTAACCTGCCAGGCTCCTCTGTCTGTGGGATTCTCCAGGCAAGAATACTGGAGTGGGTTGCCATTTCCTTCTCCAGGGGATCTTCCCGACCCAGGAGTGGAACCCAGGTCTCCTGCTGACTGAGCTACAAAGGAAGCTCTTTCTCTCTCTCTAAATATATATATAAACACAGTACGTATACACATATAACAGCACATGTGGAAGTGTGACGTCTTAGTCACTCCGCTGTGTCCAACGCTTTGTGACCCCACGGACTGTAGCCCACCAGGGTCCTTTGTCCGTGGAGTTCTTCAGGCAAGAATACTGGAGTGGGTAGCCATTCCCTTCTCCAGGGGATCTTCCTGATCCAGAGATCCAGGATGCAGGTCTTCTGCGTTGTAGGCAGATTCTTTACCGTCTGAGCCTCCGGGGAAGCCCAATAGCACATATATAGGCGAATACACACACACATAGCAAACACATGTAACAGCGTGTATACAGATAGACAGAGTAAAGACACATAGGGAAACATGGACATAGACACAGACAGCACGTGTGCACACGCACACAATACGCACAAACGTGTGTTTAAGTGTACACAAGCGCGCAAGCAGAGCCCATCTGTAGCGACGACTCTGGCAGACAGGGCCCATCCTCCAGAACGCACAGTGTATTGGCAGAGGGGAAAATACAGTCAGACGACTGCCCCCGACCGCCGGGCGTGGTGGTGGGAGGGGCTGACTAATGAGATGGGGACTCGGAGCGCGGGAGGGGCTGGGAGGTTCTGAGGTCCAAGGGGCAGCTGGGAGAGGCCAGGTGAGGGGGGCTCGGATCCCACTCCCCGGCCCCTCCCCAGCCCGCGGGACCCCTCCTCCGTGCCACCAGCCTAGGGTGCTGCCACCGGGTGGCCACCAGCATGGCTCCGTGAACACACATTCTTTCCAGCCGCACTGTGTGAGTTGGGTTGGGCTCCTCTCCGAGGACCACATCCTCCCCGCTGCTGAGCCGGGAGGGGGCTGGGGAGACACGCACAGGGTGCATCAGGGTGCACCTTTACTCTATCTGTATACACGCTGGTACATGTGTTTGCTATGTGTATGTGTATTCACCTATATATGTGCTGTTGGGCTTCCCTGGCTGGGCTCCCCACCCAGCTTCCCCTGCCTGACCCGGGTCAGGGACCCTCAGCACCTGCTCCTTCCTAACTGTCAGGTACCCACTCTGCAAATGCTGATGGATCGCAGACGGGGCAGAGCTGCTGAGGGTGCGGGGACAAGAAGACAGACGTGCTGCCCTCCTGGGAGGAGGCTCTGAGGGCAAGGCAAGGTCAGCAAGGAGAACGCAGCTTCCAGTGGGCTGGCTGTCCCAGAGTCGGTGACAGCGGTGACCCAGGAGCTTAGAACTCACAGCTAACAGAGCAGGAGGAAGGGCTGGATTGAGCAGGGGTGGGAGGGACTGCTGATCCCAGAAAACCCCTCCCGGGAGCAGCACTCAGCCCCCAGAGACCCCCAGATGCACCCAGGAGCCTGCTGTGGGCCCAGGGAGTGCAACTGACCTTCTGAAGGAGTTTGTCCTATTGGGTGAGGCCGGGGTTGGGGGGAAGGTGGAGAAATGAGATCCAGAGGCAGAGGTTGTATCTATTAAAAAAAAAAAAAAGATATTACTGCTTGGTTGTGTGTGGATGGGAGTGATTCAGCAGGCAGGGGGCAGTGGCAGGGGGCGCTGATGGTCAGGAAAGCTGCAGGAGGGCTCCTGGGGGAGGTGAGAGGCCATGGGACCGGGCACTGCCCAGGAGCTGGCCTGGCCTGGCTGGGAACTGGGGCGTCAGCCCAGAGAGAAGCAGAGACTCTGGCCATGGGCAGGACACAAGATGGGAAGAAGCCGTTGCTCTTTTTCAGTGAAAGTGCTGCTGGTGGTTTAGTCACTAAGTTGTGTCTGACTCTTTAGTGACCCCATGGACTGCAGCCCGCCAGGCTCCTCTGTCCATGGGATTTCCCAGCCAAGAATACTGGAGTGGATTGCCACTTCCATCTCCTGGGGATCTTCCAAATCCAGGGATCCAGCCCAGGTCTCCCTCACTGTCCCTGCTCAGCCCCCTTTTCCCACTGAGCCAGCTCGGAAGCCCTTTAGTGGAACTAGAAGGGAGGTCAAATACTGAGGCTGAGGGAAAGTAGAGGGATTGTGACCCTGTGGACTGTAGCCCGCCAGGCTCCTCTGTCCATGGGATTCTCCAGGCAGGAATACTGGAGTGGGTTGCCATTTCCTTCTCCAGGGGATCTTCCCAACCCAGGGATGGAACCCACGTCGCCTGCATTACAGGCAGATGCTTTATCCTCTAAGCCACCAGTTTGAAGAGAGGAGGGGCCCTTATTCCCACTGAATACAGACTGAGTTGTGTCTCCCTCAAACTCATCTGTTGAAACCCTATGCCCAGCGTGACTGTGTTTGGAGCTGGACCTTTGAGGAGGTGAAAGCGAAGTGAACGTGAAGTCGCTCAGTCGCGTCCGACTCTTTGCGACCCCGTGGACTGTAGCCCACCAGGCTCCTCTGTCCATGGGGTTCTCCAGGCAAGAATACTGGAGTGGGCTGCCATTTCCTTCTCCAGGGTATCTTCCTGACCCAGGAATTGAACCCACGTCTCCCGAATTGCAGGCAGACACTTTAACCTCTGAGCCACCAGGGAAAGGTCAAAGGAGACCGTAAGGGCGGGGCCTCAATCCGGTAAAGTTGGTGTCCTTTTTAATAAAAGATCAACTTTGCTTTTTGGCTGCACCACTCGGCATGTGGGCTCTTAGTTCCCCGACCGGGAATTAAATCTGCTCCCCTGCACTGGGAGCGCAGAGTCTTAACCACTTAACCAGGGAAGTCCCATGACTCATGTCTTTTAAGAAGCGATGCCAGAGTTCTGTCTCCCTCCCTCGCCCCCTCCCCTCCTCTTTCTCGCTTTCTTTCTCTCCCTCGCTACCCCCCCCCGCCCCCCATGCCACATAGGACACAGCAGCAGTGTGCTATCTGCAAGTCAGGAAGAGAGCTCTCACCAAGCGCCCAACTGGCTGGCATCTTGATCTCAGACTTCCAGCCCCCAGAACGGTTAGGAAATAGAGATGTTCCTTCATGCCCTCTGTTTGAGGTGCTTGGTTACGGCAGATGAGCAGACTCATGCCCCAGTGAAAGGGAATGCTGAACTGTGACTACTTCCCAATAAAAGGAAAGAGCACACACACGCGGCTCGCAAATGGACCGGGCGGTGTCCGTGCGTGGCTTCTCCTCCCACGGGGGCAGGTTTGTGTGTTGGTTGCCCCTGAGTCAGATCCCGGCACGCAGCGTGAGCTCAGTACATGGGAGTGACCCCTAGGCTCAGTGCCATGCTGTGTGCAGCCTGGACACCCTCATCCACCGTGCCCCCGCCCGGCCTCACACTCTAGTGCAGCAGGTGTACCCCCTCAGGTTGGCCTTGGTCTGACTTGATCCCTCTCCACAGGCTTCTGGTCCCCAACACAGTGCCTGCAGGAGTAAATACTCACTCACGGCTTATTGATGGATGACAGTTTAAAATAGAGAACGGTCCAGTGGTTAAGACTCTAAGCTTCCACTGTGAGACGCATGGGTTCGATCCCTGACCAGCAAACTATGACCCTGCATGGCGTGCAGCGAGACCAAAACTTAAATAAAATAAAGCACAAAATCTACCGAGTTAGCTGTCGTCTTCCTGTCCTTGAAAGCCTCATTTGAATTTTTGTCTCTTCCATGGAAGACTCACGGAAATGTGTTATTTGCCACAACTGTTATGACATTGTCTATTTCTCAGTGAACTTTAAACATTTTTTTTTTAATTGCATAGGTTAGATACCAAAGCAGGCTTACTTTGAAAGATTCAAATGGTAAAGAAAAAATAAGGTGTTGCCCCGTCCTTACCTCGGGTAATACTGTTTGCTGTGTGATTGTATCCTTGAAGGGTTCTTTCTAGTGCCTAATACACTACCCGGCTGTTTCATAAGCTGATTGTTCAAAACTCAATTGTCTGTCTTCTCTTTAAGTCGGGTTTCCCCAGCACCTGCTGGTCTCACCTTTGTCCTGATTTTGCCATTACCATTGATGGGACACCCCGGAGAGTGGTAAGAACCGTCATATTAAAAAAAAAAAAAAGAACCCGTCATCTGTTTAAATATTTTGAAGGGAGGCTTCACGAAGTCATTTTATTTAGAAGATGAGGGCTCAGAGGGGCAGCCTGTCCTGCCTCCACCCAGAGGGGGGAAACCAGGGGCCTCTCACCTGCTCCAGCCGTGGTGTTCAGTCTTCCAGGAAAGGTGGCGGCCCCCTCCTCGCTCCGGTGCTTGGGGTCTCAGCTGCACCCCTTGGGCCCAGCCCCCAGGGCTCGCCTCCCCCGTCCTAGCTCAGCAGGGATGCTCTGAACCGTCCTCCGCTGCCCCAGTCCCGGCCTCAGAGGCGCCTGGCTTCTGGGGCCTCAGGAGAGCCTTCTCCCGGCTCCCTCCGAGAAGCAGGAAGGGGAGCTTGAGGCATAAATGCAGGAAGGGCACCCGCCCCACCCAGTGGGTGGCCTGCAGAAGAGCTGTCTGGGGGCTAATGGGCCTGGCTGGGCGTGGCCTCCCCGGCTCCCTGTCTGGGGGCCCATGAAGACCTATGAGGGGGGTCACCCATCTCCTCCACCATCCCAGCCACGCTCCCCTTCCTGAAGGCTGTTTGGGACAGCCACGGCGACCTCAGGGTATCGGCCAGTCCCTTGGTGGGGGTAGGGGCAGTTAGGGTGGGGCTGTGGAAGGAAGAGGGCCCTTGTCGGCTGAGAGCATGGAGAGAGCCCATTACGTCCGCGTGGAGATGCTCTGGTTGATGGGCTCGCCCAGCGCTCTCTGTGTGGAGGGCGGGGTTGGGGAGAAGGTGCACGGGGCCTGCCCTCTAGGACCTTGTTTTCAAGTCTGAGTTCTACCGCCTGTCGGCTGGAGATGTGTGTGGTTTTAGGGGGCCTTTCTGGGCATCCTGGGGGTTGACTGTGTGGGAGCCCCATGTTCTGTCCCGGGAGGCAGGTCAGCTCGGCTCCTCAGGGCTCTGAGGTCTCACGGAGGCCACTCAGCTGAGGCCAGAGGGCTGGCTGAGCCTCGGGACAGTGCCAGAGGGCTAGAACATTGTGGACCTGGGTTTGGATTCAAGGAGCATGACTCAACTCAGAAGAATCTGCTTCTGGTTTCCAGCTCATGGAACTGACTGAGAGCAAAGAAACCAAACACCCTGAAGGTGTTCAGAGGGCAGCCTTGCCCAAACCAGGCAGCACCAGCTTATCCTGTGGGGTCATCTGGAAGTGGTCTCTGGAGGTGTCTCATCTGAAGGCTCAGCTGGGGAATGACCGGCTTTCAAGCTGCCACAGGTGTTGATGGGACTGAGTTCCTTGCAGACTGTTGGACTGTTGCTGCCCGTTAGCCAGAAGCTGCCCACAGCTCCTCACCATCGGGGTCTCCCCCGTATGGCAGCTCCCAACATGGCAGCTTGCATCCTCAAAGCTAGCAAGGGGAGAGTCTGCTAGCTGGGAAGGGAAGGGAAGGTGGGAATCACCAGCTCATGCCCTCCACTCCATCCTGTTGGTCAGAAGGGAGTTACCTGGTCCAGCCCACACTCAGGGGATGGGATCATGCAAGCACGTGGATACCAGAGGTGGGCTGACAGGGGCACCTTGGATTCTGGGGGCCACGCTTATTGGCTGACCAAGAATCTCCCTGGCTGCCAGTCCTCAATACTTCCTGTCCAGCGCAGAGGATGCTGTGGACCAGGACCACTGTGTGTTCTTTCTGTTTTCTCCTTTCCAGTTCAGTTAAGTCCAGTTGCTCAGTCGTGTCCAACTCTTTGCGACCCCACGGACTTTGCACGCCAGGCCTCCCTGTCCATCACCAGCTCCCGGAGTTCACCCAAACTCACGTCCATTGTGTCAGTGATGCCATCCAGCCGTCTCACCCTCTGTCGTCCCCTTCTTCTCTCCAAATGGGATTTTTAAAAAAATAGTTTTTCCCTTTGTCCTGTCCACTGTGAGTTGTGGACATATATTTACAAACACACATTTATTTGGCTGTGTTGGGTTTTCATTGCATCATGTAGGCTTAGCTGTCCTGAGGCATATGGGATCTTAGTTCCTCGACCAGGGATTGAACCTTCGTCCCCTGCATTGCAAGGTGGATTCTTAACCACTGGACCACCAGGGAAGTCCCTGAATTGTGTGTCTTGAGAGTGGCCATCATCATCTGGATGGGATGCATGGTGCCCATCACTAGGACTGGGTACCAATCCTAGAGGAAGTGCCTCTGGATCTGATGGAGAGAGATGCAGATGGTCTCTCTCCCAGATCCTGGGATTGGTGCTGGGCATGTGTCTCTGGGATTGACTTTAGGTTGTCCCTCCTCTGGAGGGGAAAGGGGAGCACACTTTCTGCTATGAATAATAGAGCTACAGATCTGTGATAGCAACTTTATAAAACCATACGTGGGAAAGAAGTGGGTGTGCGGGTGGTGGGCCGTGGTCTGCCTTTGGCACCTTACCTGCTGGCATCTCCTTTCCATGCTTTTTGTTTGAACTCACCTCTTTCCTGGGCTTCGCTGGTGGCTCAGCGGGTAAAGGACCTGCCTGCAATGCAGGAGACCTGGGTTTAATCCCTGGGTTGGGAAGATTCCCTGGAGAAGGGGAAGGCTACCCACCCCAGTGTTCTAGCCTGGAGAGTCCACGGGGTTGCAAAGAGTCGGACATGACTGAGCGACTTCCACTCACCTCTTCCCCACTTTCAGCGTGGTGGGCACCCCCTTACGCCCCAGGGCCTCCCACTTAAGGGGAGGGCAGGTGACCAGCACCTGCCCAGGGAGCATGAGGGTCAGGACTTTGTCAGAATTACCAGCAAAGGGATGCTCTCCTTCTGCTGAGATTGCTGAAATTGTCAAAAGTCAACTGGGAACTCCTAGTTACCTGCCGTTTAGTTGACTTATTGAGAACAAAGGCCATACAGACCAAAGCAAAGGAGGGAAGCAGAGGTAAAGACGAGTAGCCTCAGGAACACAATTCAATGCTCCGGACCCAGCTATGTCTGTATTGAAAATCACTTGCGGACCTTTGCTGGTATGTGAGGGAGTTCCTTTAAACACAAGCATATAGCCAGGACATGGAAACAACCTAGATGTCCATCAGCAGATGAATGGATAAGAAAGCTGTGGTACATATACACAATGGAGTATTACTCAGCCGTTAAAAAGAATTCATTTGAATCAGTTCTGATGAGATGGATGAAACTGGAGCCGATTATACAGAGTGAAGTAAGCCAGAAAGAAAAACACCAATACAGTATACTAACACATATATATGGAATTTAGAAAGATGGCAACGACGACCCTGTATGCAAGACAGCAAAAAAGACACAGATGGGTATCACGGACTTTTGGACTCAGAGGGAGAGGGAGAGGGTGGGATGATTTGGTAGAATGGCATTCTAACAGGTATACTATCATGTAAGAATCGAATCGCCGACGCAGGATACAGCATGCTTGGGGCTGGTGCACGGGGATGACCCAGAGAGATGTTATGGGAAGGGAGGTGGGAGGGGGGTTCATGTTTGGGAACGCATGTACACCAGTGGTGGATTCATGTCAATGTATGGCAAAACCAATACAGTATTGTAAAGTAAAATAAAGTAAAAATTAAAAAAAATATATAAACACAAGCATATACCCCACCTATACCACCCACCCCTCCCCCTCAGCCGGTTAAACTGGGGGGTTTCTGTTGCGTGCGTACGCAGCTGCCAAGTCGTGTCTGACTCTTCGTGCCCCATGGACTATCGCCCGCCAGGCTCCTCTGTCCGTGGGATTTCCCAGGCAAGAATACTGGAGCAGGAAACATCCAGGGGGGTTTTCCAATCCAGGGATCAAACCTGCATCTCCTCCACTGGCAGCTGGATTCTTCACCACTGAGCTGCCTGGGAAGCCGGGGTTCCTGTTACTTGTCACCGAAAGTTCTGGCTGATAAAAATTCTGCGTATGAAACTAATCGTAATCTAGAATCTACAGTTACATAAGGCAGAGATGAGCGGTTGCCTCGGGGTTGGGGCAGAGGCCGGGGATGATGGGCTGGGTGCCCTAGGAAAATTTGAGGTGATGGAAATGTTGTTTTGGGGGGATGGAAACATTCTGTATGTTGGTTTGGTGATGACGTGAGCATACACATGTGTGTCTAAGATTATTGAACTCTACATTAAATGGATGCAACTTATTGTATTAATGCATCCATCAGACTGCCATTAAATAATTACGAAGATTAAAAAAAAATTCTGCCCGTGTAGGGAAGCCGTCTCCTGAGTTGCCAGGAAACTCGCTGCCGGCATCTGACTCACTGAAGCGGAGTTTCCGTGAGTTTTAATTTTATGAACTGTGTCCTGTTGTTTTCTCCAAACCCCTACTGGCCGCTCTCCAGCCCCAACTGGCTGAGAATGTGATATTCTCGCACTCATGTTTTCAATTGTCTTGGTTCTGGAAGATTCTGTGATAGGTTTGCAGAGCTCCCTGACCTTGTAGCCAACCTGCTTAGGGACAGGCTTCCTTGGGCCGGGGCTTCTCCCCGAACATTGAGAGGCTGGATCATGAATGGACTCATTGCTCCATCTTGCCTTCTAAAGGGAGCTCTTGGTTCTCAGGACAGAAGAATCCTCTTGGCTGAGGCTTTTGAACCAAGCTTTGCAGAAAAGCTCTTGGGCTTCAGAAAGTTCTGGCATAAAATACAATTATCTCAAAACCAATTTATCTCAAAACCACACTGGCAGGAGATACGGGAAAGCTAGGCGGATGCTAGAGAAGCATTCCATTTCCTCTTCTTAGGGTGGAAGATGAGACAGAGGAGATGTCAGCTTCCAGGCTGTTCACTGCACCGTCTGCTGAACACGCATGCCTTCACATCCCCCACTTCATTCTGGACATCCACAGCCTGAAACTGAGCTGTCCCCGCCTTTGGTTACTAGTGGCCATGGAATAAAACAAGGCTGGTCCAGGGTGTCGTTGGGCTGTGATGGGCTTGCTATGTCTGGCCATCACCCCTGAACCTCAACTCCCGGTGCCTGGCCGATGGAAAACACAGAGGTTCAGAGGTCTGAGCTTCCAGGGAAACAAGAAAACCACTGTGCCGGACAGTGACTGGGGCTCCAGAGAGGGCTGTCCACCTGGCAGGACTGATCTTCAACGGGCAACCCCATTTCTGAGCCCCGGCATCTACAGTGGCCGCGAATAGTCTGTACCGCAGAGTCCTGTCCTGAAGATTAAAGGCGACTGATTCATGGAGCTCAGTCCAGGGCCAGCTGCACACAGTAGGTCCTCAATAAATGACGGGATAGGATGAGGGGTGGGAAGGAGCCTCAAGAGGGAGGGGATATATCTGTACTTGCAGTCGATTCACACTGATGTACAGCAGAAACTGATACATCACTGTGAAGCAATCATTAAATTAAACTATAAAGAAATAAACAGTAGTCATCGCCCCGACCAGCAGGGTTGGGATTGGCTGTTCCCATGAACGTCCCTCCTTCAGTGGCTGCTCCCCTCCCCTCTGAAGTCTGTCTGTAATGCGGGAAAACCAGGGCACTGCCCACCAAGGTCCCATGGTTCGTGGGGGTGGGGGGGCCCTGCTCATGTAGAGACAGCGGCGACACGAAGTATGAAGAAGTGGAGAAGTCTGTCCTGCCCGAGGCCACCCCTCCCTCTCCCTCCACTGCGCTTATCCTACGGGGTGGGGCCCTTGGGGGGCCGCAGAGAGACAAGGGTTCTTTCTTTGTCCAGCCATCTAGAAGCTGCCTGGTGGGTATGGAGACCGCATGCCCCAATTCTATGACTCTGTTGACAGCAGTTGTCAGGGGAGACCGGTCAGACCTCTTGCCCCATGCAGTTTCAGGGTGGAAATCTGTGATGCTTGCTGGACCCTCGCCTTCCTGCCTTTATGGGACACCCAGAAAGAAGGAGGCTTTGGGAGGCGGGGACTGCTGGGGGCTAGGCTGGGCTGTTTCAGGGGGTGAGGATAGCTGAGGCATATCACCCCACCGCTGCAGTGAACCCTGGAGGCCCCTTTTAATAATTAAACACCAAAAGAGGGAGGAGGAGCATGGTCCAGGGCTGAGGCGTCTGCTAGCAGGCATCTATGTCTTTACCCACCATTAGCACAGACCACAGAGTCGGACACGACTGAAGTGACTTAGCAGTAGCAGCAGCAGCAGCACAGACCCATTAGCACAGAAGCGAGGTGGCTGGGGTGTGGGCAGGTTATGCATGAAAGCTTCCTGGGGTGCGGTGGCAGGGGGCTGGGGGCAGCAGGGGGTTAGTGTGGCCTGGCTTCTTGGCAAGATCGTAGGGAGAAGGGGCCAAGGGCTGTGATAGGCCTCAGTCCTGGAATTTGCACACCCCCTCTTTTTGGCTTAGCACCTGCTAAGGACACATATGTGTTCAAATATACAGCTGCAGCCCTGCCCTGACTTCCAGGCCCTGCTGTGGGCCAGTGTTGCCCACCCACCCACCAGGCCTGGGTTCTGAGCCGAGGCAGCCGGCAGGGAGGCCCTGGTTGAGCTCCTGGGTGGGTTGGGGACAGCTTTCTACGGGGGACTCAGGGCTGGAGGGCTGGGGTGGGAGCTCCTGAGAATAGGTGAACTCCAGTGATGCACTGTGCCCTGAGGAGCCAGCCCTGGTTGGCCTCCTTGGGCACCTGCAGGCCTGGAGGCCTTCCTGCCGCGTGGAGGCCTGAGCTTTCCAAGTGACGGGTCCAAGTCCCGGGCCCGGTCCCCCCATGCGTGTTGTCAGGACCCCACCTGGTTTCTCTGGGGCCCCAGAAATGTTAGTGGTGCTGCCCTCCAACTCTGCTCTCCCAGGGTTCTGTCTGGTGTGTGGAGGAGGGCCTGGGGGGTGCACCCCAGGGGCTGGGACAGAGGACGCGGGCACCGGCCCCAACACCAGAGCTCCTGGAACCTTGGCCTCTGGGGCACACAGCAGGGGCCTTGCTGGAGAGGCAGCCGGGGCTGTGAGAACAGGGAGCTCGGGAGTGGAGGCCTGAGGAGGCCTGTCCTTGGGGCCACGTACTTGGGGGTCAGCCGGCCTGAGGGGGTGTGGCGGCCTGGGCTCCAGCATCACCAGGGTGAGGCAGAGGGCGTCCAGCGTCTGTGGGCAAAATGCCAGCCGCTGGGCGGAACTGCTCCCTTGAATTGAAGGGCAGTTCCCTCCACTGGCCGCCCTGCCCACCCCCACCCCCGCCGTCTCCACAGAAGAGGGGCGCTCTGCTCCAAGGGTCCTCGATGCCTCTGCCCTCAGTCTCTCCCTGGGGCCTGTGCAGTGAGCGGTTTCCCCAGATCTTCCCACAAAAGGGAAGGTTGGATCCAAAATGCTTATCTCCCATGGGCTGTCGGGGCGAGGGGCGGTCAGGGAGCTGGCCAGCCCAGTCCAAGTGGAGGCCTGGGAGGGGCTCTAGGCTCTGGCTGGGAAGTTGGGAGGTGCCAGGCACAGGGACGCCAGCCTGGCCCCAGAGACCTCAGGACAGACAGTTCTGGAAGGCGGGAGGGACATACAGCCGAAGATGCTGCGGCCCCCCCGGGGCGGGGGGTTGGGGGGCTCCCTGTGGACATACTGTGTTCTTCCCAGGCCGGGCCTTATCAGCCAGCACAGAGCCTGGAACTCAGGAGGCGTGATGAAAGCTAAGTTTCCAGAGGGAACGGGGGGCCTTGGGTGAGTGGAAAGGGCACCGGGGTTAGCCAACAGAGGGTAGCGTGGGGATCATGCTCCTCCAGCAGAGGAGTGGACACCGTCCCTGGAGAGGGAGCACCTGGGGGTGTAGACAGTCCTGCCAGAAGCTGGGACACGAGACCTGGGGTACAGAGCAGGCTGTGTGGGGAAGGGAGCATGGAAGGGCAGCCCACCTGGGCCTCGGATGCCCGTGGGGTCCTCAGTGTGGGCACGAGCCCACGGACAGGACAGAGGGCAGGAAGTCTTCCTCAGTGCAAGATAGAAAACGTTTATTGATACACATTTACTGTCTTTCATAAAACCTCCGTTGACCAAGCTGGGCCACCGTGCTTGCAGGTGGGCTGGAGTGGCCAGGGAGAGCCAGCGCCCACTTTCAGACGGCCCACCAGAGCCCCGCGGGCCAGGCAGATGGCGGCTTGGACGCAGCAGCCGGCACGGAGTCAGAAGAGAGAGTGAGTTACCCAAGCCGGCCGAGGCTCCTTTCTGCGTCCAGCCACTCGCCAGGACAGAAGCCCCGCCATTTGGGCCGCCCAAGGGCTCCCCAGAGGCGGGAACGTCATCCGCAGAAAGATGGGACCCTGAGGTGGTTAAGGGGCAGCTCTCCCCCGCAGCTCACAAGGTCACCTTAAAAGGACAGAACGGAGCCAGGAGGTGTCCTCACGGCAGGAGGAAGTTCTGGCCCCATGGGCAATGGTGCTGGCAGAGTCATTCCGGAGAGGGCCGCCTCTCGGGCAGGAGGTGGACAGGGCTGAGTGATTCCCTCCTCTCCCTTCCTGACCATCCTGGGGTCAGGAGGAGCCCCACACCCGGCCCATGGCCTGGGGCGACTTCTGTACCGCAGCTCAGGGAAGGAGGGGTGGCCGGGGGAGCCTGGCAGGGTCATGGGGGGCTGTCTGTCTCGCTGCCAGCCTCCCCAGGGGAGCCTGTGCCCCGGGAGAAGGCGGCTTGCAGGCGGGAGCGGCTTTCTCTCCCTGCGCTTGGGCCCCAGGGCTGCTGCCGGCTCTTGTCCGTCTGTCAAGGGTCTCTGGAGGTCACGTGGGCCCCGCCTCGCCTGCAGGCGCCTGGCCTCTCAGGAGGCGTTCCCTGAGGGACACTGCATCTCCAGGGTGACTGTGTTGGGCGTGCCGCCTCCCGCCTCCCCCGGCTCGGCCCCGTCCCGCAGGGCCCGCTGGAAGACCACCCTGAGAGGCTCCCACAGGCGCTGCGACTTGTCCCTGCCGGCCAGGAAGTAGACCACGGGCTTGGCACAGCTGTTGATGCAGAGGCACAGGTCAGTGACGTACTCGGGGAAGGGCGCCGGGATCCGGAAGACCCAGAAGAGGAACCAGTCGATGCCCAGGTAGATGGAGGACACGAGGAACACCGAGACCACGGCCAGGATGACGTGGTTGAGCTTGGCCGAGCGCTGGCGCCGCCGGGCCCGGCACTCCACGTGCAGGATGAGTGCCAGGCAGGGCAGCACCATGAGCGGGCAGAAGACCAGGAAGAGCAGGATGCCCAGGAAGGTGTCCATGTGCCTGCAGCCCGCCCCGGACGCCTGGCGGCCCAGGAACACGCAGAAGTAGTTGTGGACGCAGGTGACCAGCAGCGACAGGGCCCAGAGCAGCGAGCACACCACGGCCGACAGGCGCTTGGGCCGACGGCGCCAGTACCAGGTGGGAAAGATGATCGACAGGCAGCGCTCCGAGCTGATGGCTGGCAGGAGGCTGACGCTGGTGAGAACCATGCAGAGCCCCACGATCCGGGACACAGCGCGGATGTAGTCGGCAAAGGGGCCCAGGAAGCCCCCCGTGTTCAGAATGGAGAACACAGCCTTACTGAAGAGGTAGCCGACGTCTGCGCTGGCCAGGTGCAGGAAGTAGACGGAGAAGGGGCTCCTCTTGATGGAGAAGCCGAAAAACCAGAGGACCAGCCCGTTGCCCACCAGGCCGCACAGACAGAGAAGCAGGAAGATGTAGTTCATGACGGCCGGCGGCGGCAGCATGGTGATCTGCTCGATGGTCAGGAAGCCCCGGCTGTAGAGCTCGGGGGCCTCGCTCACGCCGGGACACACCTGTTCAGGTGCGGAGGGGGAGATGCAGTGATGCTGGCTGGCCCCCACCCCCATGCCCATGCTTGCATCCAGGTCTGTTAGGCTCCACCCCCAGGGCTTCCTGCTGGCTCAGAATTTGCCTTCAATGCAGGAGACCCAGGTTTGATCTCTGGGTGGGGAAGGTTCCCTAGAGAAGGAAATAGCAACCCACTCCAGGATTCTTGCCTGGGAAATCCCATGGACAGAGGAGCCTGGCGGGCTGTGGTTCATGGGGTAGCGAAGAGTCAGACAGGAGTGAGCAACTAAGTGTGCATGCGTGCAGGCTCCACCCCCAAACCCCCACCTGCATCTAGGTATGCTAGGCTCCACCGCAAACCCCCATCTGCTTCCAGGAGTGTTGCTCCTGATGACAGACTTGGCTGTGGAGCAACTAATTGGCTCCAACTGGAGCCGGAGACACCCCTGATCTCACAGAGCGCTACCATTCTGTGCCCCAGAGTCTGCAGCTGGCAGCCTACCGCAGTGATGGTGAAAACAGTGAAAATGATCAGTCCCTCATCAAGGGGCCTGACGTCCCACTGCCCAGAAAACGTCCATATTGTGCAAGAAAACCGAGGAGCCTTTCTACACCGAAGGAAACTAAAGCGGCGTGACCAATCATTGCAGGGCGGTAAGCCTGGATTGAGTTGTGGGTCTAGCGATCGCCGTGGAGGCTGTTACGGGAATGGCTGGGGAAGAGTGAATAGGAACCATGTCTAGATAATGGTACTGGACCCATGTTGCACTTCCTGAACAGGAACGCGCTGAAAAAGCAGCACAGAAAATGCACTGTAGCTGCATGGGAGGGTCCTTGATCTTAAGAAGATACAGGCTGTTTGGGGGCAAAGGGCATTGGAGCCTGTAATTTACTTTCTTTTTAAAAACTTTTAAAATATTTATTTGGCTGTGCTGAGTCTTAGTTGTGGTGCATAGGATTGCCGCTCTTGCGGCATATGGCGTCTTTAACTGTGACATGTGATCTCTTAATTGTGGCATGTGGGATCTAGTCCCCTGACCAGGGATTGAACCTGGGCGCCCTGCATTGAGAGCTTGGAGTCTTAGCCACTGGGTCACCAGGGAAGTCCCTGTAATGTACTTTCAAATATCTTTGGGAAAGGAAGTATCTTCAATGCACTTATAAAACAGAAAGAGACTCACAGACCTCAAGAATGAACCAATGGTTGCTGGGAGAGAAGGGATAGTTAGGGAGTTTGGCATGGACATGTACCCACTGCTATATTTAAAACGTATAACCGACAGTATAGCACATGGAACTCTACTCAATGTTATGCGGCCGCCTGGGTGAGAGGGGAGTTCGGGGGAGAACAGATACTTGTATGCGTGTAGGTGTATGTATGGCTGAATCCTTCCCACTGCTCACCTGAAACTGTCACATTAGTTTGTGGCTATACCCCAACACAAACGGAAAGGTTTAAAAAAAGATACTAGATTAAAAAGTGCAAGTGACAACAGGCTAACAGAGTCGATCAAGGTTTATGCAAATTTACAAAACTTGCAATTTTTCTACTAAAACATGAAAACATTTATTTAAAAGAGCAAAATCACTTGCAAGTTACCGAAAGTGACCCTTGACCCACAGTGGGATCAGAGAGACCTGGGGAATCAGGGTAGTCCCCTGCTGGGTCTGGGTGACCCTTTAGTTTTCTGGATCATGAGGGAACTGAGTCTGGTCAGGGGGTCCCTCGAGGGGGAGACGCTGGAGGCAGTGGCTATTTATAGAGCGGTGGGGGAGCGCTTCGGTGGTTTGACACTTGGTCTGGCTGTGTGAGTCCATCTGGCTAAATGTCAGTCTTGGCTGCAGGGTCTGGGCTGGCGTAGAAATGCGTGAAGGCGGGCCAGGCGCAAGAAACCAGCCGGTGGCGGGGGGGGGGGGGGACAATGGCTAAGCAGAGGGCACCTGTCCTGAGCACGTGGGCAGCCGCCCTGCTCCAGCCGGGGGGCTCCAGGGCGGACTGGCAGACTGAGTGACGGATCCTCTTTCCCCCACTCCCCAGAGAAGTCAGAACTCGAGACTAAACTCTGTGTGTGCGCGCTCAGTCACTCAGTCATGTTCGACTCTTTGGGACCCCATGGACTGCACCCCGCCAGGCTCCTCTGTCCATGGGATTCTCCAGGCAAGAACACTGGAGTGGGTTGCCATTTCCTTCTCCAGGGGATCTTCCCGACCCAGGGATCCAAGCCGCATCTGTTGCGTCCCCTGCACTGGCAGGGGGATTCTTTACCACTGAGCCATCTAGGAAGCCTAGATCTTTAAACGTTCTTTATCCCGATCTTTAAACGTTCATATCTAAAAGAAAAAACACTGTGTGGGCCAAGCACAACGCATCTAAATGCTGGATTCTGTTCTCAGGCTATCGATTTTGACCTCTCGTCAAACACCATCACTCTCCTTGCCATACCCTGGCAGACATCACTAATCCATCCCAGCGCTCTTTCCCACAGAGCCTGAACCTCACCTCCCTCTAAACACCTCCTGGGTATCAGTTCCCACTGCTCATGACTCTCCCTCCAAAACAAAAGCAAAACAAACAAACAAAAAAACCAGAAGGATGTCAGATCAAGCTCACTCTGCTGCTTTCCAGATGGCCCCCCAGCTCTGGCAGAAAGCTGGGTCCTGAAAGATGGCTTTCTGGGCCTGACACCCCATAACAGAAGGATAGCATTTTTGGCCTGGCTCCGGTCAAGGAGCATCCGCAAGCAGGGACTGGAGGGTGCTGGTAAACTCTGGGTTGGCCCCATGAGCTCAGGGCATGGGGGTCCTAGCCATTATCCAGCATTCTCTAAATACATTTACTGATGACTCCACAGCTGTCTGTCTGTCAGCTCTCAACCCCTCGTGCTGTGCGTGTGTGCACTCAGCCGTGTCTGACTCTTTGCGACCCCATGGACTGCAGCCCGCCATGTCTCCTCTGTCTATGAGATTTTCCAGGCAAGAATACTGGAGTGGGTTGCCATTTCCTCCTCCAAGGGATCTTCCCGACCCAGGGATAGAACCTGCATCTCCTGTATCGGCCGGCAGGCTCTTGACCAGTGCACCACATGGGAAGCCCATCAAACGCCTTAGCTTGCGCTAATCTCAGCCTGTCCTGTCGGTGGTTCTGAAGAACCTCCTCTTAGCTGGGGAGGAGAGGCATAATCTATACTGACTGAAGGAGTCTGTGAAGGACCAGCTCTGCGCCCAAGGGAGCCGGGCAGCAGGGGCTGCAGCTGACAGACCAGATCACTCAGAGCCTCTCGCAGGCTGGAAAAAATCTGCAATCCTCTCCGCAGAGTCAGAGCGGGAGGGTTGGTGAGTCACTGGGCGTGAGCTGCCATCCCGGCCACATACCACCCTGTAAAATGCCTGCCTGGAGCTTGGTCCCCTCCCTGGGCTCTGCCTCTTCTCTGGGGTTTCTGGAGACTCCGGAGCCGGTCCCATCTCTGCTTCCCGTGGTGGCCACCCCACAGCAGTCACCATCGGAGGCAGTAGGGGGCTGCAGGCATGGCGGAGAGGTGCCTGGGGCTAGGGCTCAGGTCCTGGGCAGGAGTCTGGGCTCTGCTGGGCCTCTGGACTCACCCCCATTGAGTCACTACACTGGCGTGAGCCTTGGTTTCCTCAAACACTGTACCCGCTAAACTCAAGAGGTCCTTCCAACTTGAGAGGGTTTTGCCCAGGATTCAGAAAGGAACTCCGGAGTTTCCAAGGGCCTCAGACAAGTAGGGACTGGAGGGGCAAGGGCAGAAGGGATGGGTCAGCCTGATGCACTGTCAGAGTCTCAGCTGCAGGATGGTGCCTGCACGCGGGAGGTAAGCCATGGAGACCAGACCCTGGGTGACAACTGGCAGGGTGGGCCAGAGCCCCCTGGAGCATGTAACATTGGGGCCACTTCGGAGCCAGCCTTGTAGGGCCTCCTGGCAGGGCCTAGCCGTGGGAAATAGCTGACTGCCCCATCTCCACAAGGAAGAGAGAATGAGATCTTTGGAGGTTGGTAACACAGGACAGGATTTGAGGGAGTCCAGTGATGAAGGCACTAGGGATCCAAGGGACCTGGTAAGCAGTGCCAGGCCACACAGACCAGAGGGGCCCTGTCTGTCCTGAGCTAGAGGATGGGTTCTTGGTGGCAGAGTGTGTGTGAGCAGGACATACCAGAGTGGCGTGCCCGTCCCATCACACCCATCCTGCAGACCCTGGCGGAGGAGCCCCCTCTGTACGGAGCTGATGGAGGGACTTGCCTTGTTCCAGTTGGTGGGGTGGGCCTCCCAGGAGCAGTTTCCAGCCATCTCCAGGCCTGGCCAGTCCACGTTCCTCAAGGCTCCGCTCACAGCTCACCGGCCTGCACAACCCACTGGGCACGGCAGAAAGGGTCGCATCAGGGGGGTGGTGTCTTCCACGCCCAGGGGTGGCCCGCAGAGCTGTCCCCTTGGAGGGTAGGTTCATGAACCATCCCCTGGTTCCCCAGGGGCAGGGCCTTGTGGGAGGCACGGGGCTTCCTGCTGAGTCCAGAGCGGGTGGCAACCATGTGCACCATCCCCTCCTTCCCTGGGGGGAGGGGTCCTCATTCACCCCCCTGCTGATACCCTAGTGACACAGCCTGCGGAAGAAGTCCTTCTCCTTCCCAGCTCTGTCGGACATTTCTGGAGCCAGACGGCGTCTGGGGATACGACTGTTCACCTGCACACATTTCTTGGGCATCACCTTTGTGTCCAGCCAGGGGTGGGACAGGGGTTCCGGGCAGTTAGTCCCAGGAGGGAACGTGGGAGAGAAAAGATCATTTCTGGCCAGGAAGACTTCCTGGAGGAGGAGGAGGCAGCCCGGTCATCATCAGCATTGGTGTCATCACCCACCATCAACCCCGGGTCAGTGAGAGCCTGCTCCGGGACACCCATCCTCCTGTCTGGTCCTGGGTACCACTGAGGAGGCAGGTGTAGTCACTCCCTCTGTGATGAGGGCAGGGAGGTGAGGTCACCTTCCTTGTAGGGTGGCGGGGATAGCGGGGACATTACGGCTTTGCAGATTTGTGTCTGCAGAGCCTAGATGGGCTGAAGAGGCAGGGAGGCTGAAGGGGCCAGCCCTGAAGTCGCCAGGGTGGCCCCAGCTCCAGGTTGGAGGAAGAGCAGCTGGATTCGGCCAGGACTTCACGGCGGGGTTGGGGCGAGAGGGCTGGGAGAAGCGCGGGAGTGGCCTGAACACTTGTCCATCCTGGCCGGGCAGAGCTCACTGGTGGACTTGCCACGAGTTCACTCGAATTGACCGCGGTCCCCAACTTGAGCTCAGCCCCAACTTGGCAAGCACCCATCCCTCCCACCGTGCAGGCGGGAAACTGAGGCTGTGAGTGGAGGAGGGGCCTTTGGGGGCGCCTGGCCGGGCGGCGGGCCGCTGGGCCCCTCCTCCTCCTCCTGACTCCCCCGGAATTCCAACCCGGCCTCCGCTGCCAGTCGAGGCCGCCACGCGCCCCTCCGCCCCGGGCCGGGCGGGCGCCGGTCATTGGCTGCGCGGAGAGGCGGTTCTCGAGAGTCGCCCGCCCTCTTTAACCACCGGCCTCCCGGAGCCCCGGGCGCGGGGTCGCCTGGAGGGGCCACCGCCGGGGCCGGGGGCGGGGCCGGCGCGGACGGCGGGCCTTCCAGCCTCTGGCTGCGCGAGGGGTGGGACCCCTTTTGCATGAGCCAGCTCGTGAGGCCTGAGCAGTGTGGGTCTGCAGATAGCGAAGGAGCCGGGCAGGGGAGGGGTCGCAGGCGTGCATATAACTGTGCCCCCTACCCCCGCCCCCGTGGCGGTCTTGACTCTCGTTGGACCCCTGTCCCCGTTGCCACGGGCAGATCTCAACCTCCTTCACACGCTGGGACTTGTTGAAACTCTCCAGGTGCCTGCAGCCCTCAAGGTGCCGGCCTCAGCCCGTCTTCCCGCGGAGGAGTCGCCCTTCCACCCTCTTCTTCCTCCACTGTCCCTTCCTCTTCTGCTCATCCTTCCAGACCCACACCACCCCGAGGCCCGGGCCCCAGGCTCGATGTCCTGACGTGGAGGGCCTCCCCTGGTCCCCTCCGGCCAGGCTAGATGCCCCCCAGGATTGCTGGCTGGGACCTGCCCGCGACGGGGCTGGGCAGGGAGTGTTCACTCGAGGGGTGGCTGTTGCTGTGTGTCTGAGCCCTCCTCGCCCTGCCGCGGGCCAGCTGAAAAGCTACTGCACCGGCACGGAGGGGCCGGAGGGACCTGAGAGCCGAGGTGAGCCCCATGTGGGCCGTGGAAGGACATGTGTGTGACATGTGTGGGGGATGCGCGTGAGTGCGCGTGCTCCTCATGCTGGGATTCAGCCTATGACAGGGCTAGCTTGGGCTAACGCAGACAAAAGAAGATCTGCCCGCTCAGCTCACTGCGGACCCTCCCCTCAAAGCAGGAGCCCAGATGGCCTCCAGCCACCTGTCTGCCTCCCTGGGCCTCAGGAAGCCCTGCGTCTCTCACTTCCACCCACCATGCCCGGGCTCCGGGGCTTCGAACCTGGAACCTGGCCTGGCTGGCTAGGCAGGGCTATGCCCCAGGAGGCCTGGCTTGGCGGGAGCCAGCAGCCTCCAGTTCTACTGTCCGTCTTCCCGGCTCCTTGTCTCCTTGTCTGGGGGGCTGCCGCCTGGGCTGGCTCTTGACAGAGCCGGCTGTGGGGTGGGCTTGCGGCTGTCCCTGCCCCCGGACACAGGGGAGACCTTTTGGAATGCCTCAGGAACAGACAGCTTCGCCCAACGCCAACACCCCACCAGGCACCGCCCTCCTGGGAGAAGGTGGGACGCAGCCGCCCAGCCTCCGTGGCTGAATAGCCTCCTTCTCCCTCGCTGTCCACCCAGGGCCGGCCCGAGCTGCTGGAAGCGCAGTCTGCCTGCATGACAGCAGTGGGCTGCTGCCTGCTGGGTGTTTCCCTTCCTGCCCTTCCAGAAAACTCACTTGCTCGGCTGGAGGCTGGCGAGAGTAGGGGACGGGGGCAGGGGGAGCCCCCACCCCCAGAGGACAGAGCAGGAGCTGGAAGCAGAGGACAGATGGCTTGGGGGTCAGGGCCTGCTGCACAAGATGGGGACTCTCAAGCCGTGTCCTCGGGACTCCTGCGGCCTCAGATGCTGACAGCACTGCTCTGGGGGGCTGGGGGGTGGGGAGCTCCTGCTTGAGGCCATGTGATTTCCAGGGGCTGCCAGCCTCGAAGGTGCCCACCTCTCTCCCTTTCCCTGCCCAGGCCTTCACCCTGCAGCCCTGGCTCCCGAGATGCCCTCCCCTGGGCCCCAGGCATGTGGCACTACCTGCAGCTGCGGGTCTGATCCTCAGAGGCCTCCCTTTGGCAGAGGGCTCCTCCCGCGATGCCCACCTCTGGTCCCGGACCACCCAGGCGGGCAGGCCAGCCCGAGGTACTGCCCGGAGGCTCAGGAAAGGCGAGCTCGGAGTGCAGGAGAGCCTCGCCTGCCTGCCTGCCTGCTGGAGGAGACAGCTTTGGAAGTGTAACCCGCCCCAAACCCAATTCCAGGCCCGGCAGGAGGGGGCGGGGACGGGGAAGATGGGGAGGGGCCGAGCCGGGATGAGGCTTTGGGAAGGAATGCCCGGCTCAGGAGCAACCCCCCCCCCCAGCCCCACTGGGAACTCAGCTCCCCGCCTGGTGACGTCACGTTGGCCCGAGCACTGCGGCCCGAGTCCAGCTGTGAATCTGCAGCTCCGAGGGGCTGCCCGCTGCACGCGGAGAGAGAACACCAGGCTGTCCGCTTGCCCGGTGCCTTCCCTTGGCCCCTCCCTGGGCATCTCTGGGCGTGCAGGCCTGGGGGTGGGGGTGGGAGGGGGAGTGAGTCCCCACCTGTACCCAGGGACTGATAACGGACCAAGGAGGCTGCGGAAGGGGGGCTCCAGGGTGAGGCGGCGCAGGGACTTCGGAGAGGCCGACCGGGTGGCTGGACAGCAGTGCCACCCAGGTGGTACTCCACACTCCCTTCCACCCCGGGATCTGCTCACGGCCCCCCTGCGGGCTTCTGGAGCCAGGAATTCCCTTTCCCCAGCCCTAATAGCAATCAGATGGCGCAAGTGGAAAATCACAGCGCTTGCCTGGGGCCCGAACCCAGCGGGGAAATTGGCGGGGCTGCGGTGCCTGGTGCGTGCGCTGCTTGGCGGGAGGATGAGTCAGCCTCCCCCCGCCAGGGCGAGCCCCCCGCGGGGTCCTGGGGCACCGAGCCAAAGCCTGGGGGTGGGGGGCGGCGGTGCAGGGGCCAGAGTGGGGTGGCCTTGAGGAGTGGGAGGGTGAGGAGCGGCTTTCCCAGGCAGCCACCAGGGAAGGCTCCACTGCCCTGGACAGACTTTCTCATGGCCCCGGGGAGCCCGGGGGAATTCTGAGCACAGCCTCTGCGGAACACACGGTGCCCAGGCTGGGGGCTGCCTCGGCGGACCTCGGCAAGAGAACCCAGACACGAAGCTCTCCTGCACCTGCCCTGGGCCACAGCACCCCCGCGCCCAGAGGAGCACGATGTTCCTGCGCCTGTGAACTTCCGAGGGGGCGCGGATTGTTCCCTACTGGGTCCGGCTGGCCTGGGGGTGGGGGGCTTGGCTTTTAGGGAGGCGCGGGGGGAGGAGTCGAGGATGTTGCTGTTCATGGCCACGCCCGAGGAGGAGGGGGAGGAGAAGCTGGGGACCCTCCCCTCCTCTCTCAGGCCGGCCAGCTGGGGCCCAGCTGGGCCGCTTGTTTACACGCAGAGGCCAGGGGGTGGGGGTGGGGGGCCAACCCGGGCAAGTTCCAAGTGTAATTGCGTTTGGACTCTTAAAAGGAATTGTGTGAAGTGGGCAGCGGCTCTGAAGTCCACCACCTTATTTGGTATGGAAATCTGTTTCTCTCAAAACTAAGGAGAGGCGCTTGTAAATGGGAAAGCCGTCCTTTGCCTGGGTGTGCAGCGTCCCACTGCCACCCAGCGTCCTCCGGCCTGGAGGCTGGGCTCCCCAGGGACCTGGAGGGAACCCCGGCCGCACGTGGGGCTCCCCTGGCTGCCTCCAGTTTGGGTGACCCTGGGCATCCTGGGAAAAACAATGACTCCTGGAGTTGCAATGAGGCGGGAATCCGGGTGCCCGTGACCGCAGAAGCATGTGTCATTCACCCCCCTCCCTCTTCAGCGAGGCCCCCGCCCCCTTCAGTGAAGCTTAGGGCGACTGGGAGGTGACTGGCCCAGGGCTGCGCACATGGAGACTGAGACACGGTCCTGACGCTTCCAACCCTCCTCTTCCGTCCTCACACTCCAATCCAGCCACCGACTGCCATCCAGTGTTCTCCGCCCCTCCCAGGAGAACAGGACTTCATTTTAGTGGTTCTGTGTGGTGGGCTGCAGGTTTAACGCCTGCCCTAGCCCCCTACAAGGGTCCAGGCAGGACCTCCTCTGCTGGACCCTCCTGGGCTCCCTGGATGAGTGGGTCAGCCCCTCTGGGCCCACAGGGAAGGTGCAGAGACCCCAGGCAGGCCTGCACACCCATCAGAGCGCTGGCCGGGTACCAGGCATTGTGCTGTGAGCTGATGAGCTGGAGGAAGCTTCCGTCAAGCTGGGAGGCAGACCAGAATCAGAGGACCCAGGCCCGTGTAAAACCACAACCAGACAGAAGGCACTGGGGCTGGGCACGCCAGTGAAATCAGGATGGCTCCTCAGAGGAGGTGACGATGGAGCCCACGGGGAAAGTTGGGAATGAGTGACTCAGGTGAGAAGGGGAGGAAGGCATCTCCGGCAGAGGAAACTGCAAGAGCAAAGGCCCTGGGGCAGGACGCGAGCTGCCCGAGTAAACGGGGTCGGGGTGGGGGGTGCTGGTGAGGCCAGGGGGAGGAAGGGAGGGCAGAGGCGTGGATGAGGCCCCCAGGCCAGGCTGCTCTGAATGGCCTTTTCTGGCCCAGGATCTCGCCCTCCCTCCATGTCCTGTTCTCACCTTTCTGTCGCCCTTTGTCCCATCTGCTCAGGGGACAAAGGCATGACGATGATGACAGTTACCGCTGGTCCTCTGAGCCAGGTGGGATGACTTCATCCTCACAGCACAGCCCTTTCGACGTGCTCAGGGAACACATGTTTACTGAGCAGCTACTATGTGCCTGGCCCGTTCTAAAACCTGGGAATCCACCAAGGAAGGAACAGACAAAGACCCCTGTGTGCGAGGTGCCCAGATTCCGGAAATGAGGAAACTCAGACCCAGGGAGCATCTCTGTGAAGCCACCCAGTGGCAGGGCCCCAGCTAGGATGCTGGGGGCACTCTGTATTTACAGCTCCAGCACTGGGCACGGAGGTGTCCAGATGGGAGGGGAGCTCCAGAGGCCCACGTTCTGGTCCTGCCCTGCCTCTGATGAACCAGGAGAAATAGCCTTTTTCCCAATTGGACCGTGGAGGAAGGCGGTAGGATTCGAGACGCCCTGTCCCCACCTTCCACTCCAGCTCTGATAGGCTGGTGCTTCTTTTTTCTCAACAGGTCTTTTGAGACACACTTCACCCACCAAACAGTGTTGTCGTTGTTCAGTCGCTCAGTTGTGTCTGACTCTTTGTGACCCCATGGACTGTAGCACACCAGGCTTCTCTGTCCTCCACTATCTCCCAGGGTTTGCTCAAATTCATGTTCATTGAGTCAGTGAGGCCATCTAACCATCTCATCCTCTGCTGCCCTCTTCTTTTGCCTTCAATCTTTCCCAGCATCAGGGTCTTTTCCAATGAATCAGCTCTTGGCATCAGGTGGCCCAAGTATTGGAGCTTCAGCTTTAGCATCAGTCCTTCCAATGAATATTCAGGGTTGATTTCCTTTAGGATTGACTAGTTTGATCTTGCGGGCCAAGGGACTCTCACGAGTCTTCTCCAGCACCACGATTTGAAAGCATAATTCTTCGTCAGTCGGTCTTCTTTATGGTCCACTTCTTACATCCATACGTGACTACTGGAAAAACCAATGCTTTGACTGTATGGACCTTTGTTGACCAAGTGATGTCTCTGCTTTTTAATATGCTGTCTAGGTTTGTCATAACTTTCCTTCCAGGGAGCAAGCATCTTTTAATTTGATGGCTGTAGGCACCAAACAATTCACCTCTGCTGTCTAGGTTTGTTATAACTTTCTTTCCAAGGAACAAGCGTCTTTTACTTCATGGCTGCAGTCACCAGACAGTTCACCTCTTTAAAGTCTAGGATTCAGTGGTTTCACTGGATTCAGTCGTGAACTGTGAATCTAATTACAGAATGTGGTTGTCAACGTTCAGAAGAACAGAAGAACCTCATACTCGTTAGCAGTCTCCCCAGCCGCCCACACCCGAGACCCTGGTCACTACTCATTTAATCTCTGTGAAGTCACCCATTCGGGACATTTTGTAGAAATGGAATCACACAGGTCTTTTGTGTCTTGATTCTTTCATGTGGTATAAAGTTCTCAAGGTTTTCACATGTTGTAGATTCATACATCAGCGCTGCATCCCCCTTGGTGGTGACAGCCTGGCTTTTAGGGTCCAGGCCCCCCTCCTTCTCTTGGCTAAGCTCCTCTAGGGGATGAAGCAAATGTGGGCATGAGCTGGGTCTCCCAGGTTAGTTCCTGAGGCCCTCTGGTTTCAACCCTCGAGATTGAAAAAGTCTCTCCAAGATCTAGCTGGTTTTCCTGATGGGGAAGAGAGAGGAGGACACTTCCTCCCTCCTCTCTCCCCTTCTCCAGCTGGAGCATCTGTGATGGAATGTGCACGTGGGGAATCTCTGTAGAAACCTGCATCCTCCTGTGTCCTACATGTGGAAGACCAAACGTTTCTTCATTCATGCATTCATCATCCTACCTGTTCATCCACCCGTCATCCATCAACCACCCACCCATCATCCATCACTCATTCATCCATCACTCATCCATCCATCACCCATCCATCCATCCGTCATCCATTTATCCATACATGCATCCACTATCCATCCATCCATCCATCCATCATCCATTTATCCATACATGCATCCACCATCCATCCATCCATCACCCATCCATCCATCCATCATCCATTTATCCATACATGCATCCACCATCCATCCATCACCCATCCATCCATCCATCATCCATTTATCCATACATGCATCCACCATCCATCCATCACCCATCCATCCATCATCCATTTATCCATACATGCATCCACCATCCATCCATCACCCATCCATCCATCCATCATCCATTTATCCATACATGCACCCACCATCCATCCATCCATCCATCCATCCTTCCATCATCCATTTATCCATACATGCACCCACCATCCATCCATCACCCATCCATCCATCACCCATCCATCCATCCATCATCCATTTATCCATACATGCATCCACCATCCATCCATCACCCATCCATCCATCCATCATCCATTTATCCATACATGCACACACCATCCATCCATCCATCCATCCATCCATCCTTCCATCATCCATTTATCCATACATGCATCCACCATCCATCCACCTATCCATTATGCATCCATCCATACGTGCATACATCATCCATCCATCCATTCTTACCTTCGTTCAACACATCTTTATTGAACACCAGCAATGTTGGTGTTGGGGAAACAACTGTGGAGAAATCAGACCTGAAGGGAGAGAAGCACAGATGATAAACAGAAACACGTGAGCTTAAGAATTCCAACCAGAATCAGTGCAGGTAGGATAATGAGCAGGTGTGGTGATAGAAAATGATGTGGTAGGAGAAGAGAAGCTGTGATGTAGTCTGGATGGTGGCCCCCTAACGGTGCCGACTGGAGAAGGCAATGGCACCCACTCCAGTACTCTTGCCTGGAAAATCCCGTGGACAGAGGAGCCTGGTGGGCTGCAGTGCATGGGGTCACTAAGAGTCGGACAAGACTGACTTCACTTTCACTTTTCACTTTCACGCATTGGAGAAGGAAATGGCAACCCACTCCATTGTTCTTGCCTGGAGAATCCCAGGGACGGGGGAGCCTGGTGGGCTGCCATCTATGGGGTTGTACAGAGTTGGACACGCCTGAAGTGACTTAGCTTAGCTAACAGTGCTGACATATGTCCTAATCCCCAGATCCTGAGACTAAAGGAACTTATGTGGCAAAAGAGACTTTGCAGGTATGATGAAGCTAAGCATACTGAGATGGGGCGCTTACCCAGGGTTATCTGGATGGGCGCTGTATAATCTCAAGGGTCCTCATAGGAGGGAGGCAGGAGGGTCAGCGTGAGATGATCAGGCAGGAGATGTGATGAGCAAAGAATGAGGCTGGAGGGGTGTGAAAAAGGGGCCACGGGGTAAGGATGCATTATCCTCTAGAAGCTGAAAGAGGCAGGGAAATGCATTGTCCCCTCGGGTCTCCAGCTCTGCCCACACTTTGATTTTAGGCTTCTGATCTCTAGAACTACAAGAGAACAAATGTGTGGAGACGTCCCTGGCGCTCCCACTGCGGTGGACGTGGTTTCAATCCCGCAGGCCCTGTGGCAGCCAAAAAAAAAAAAAAAGAGAGAATAAATGTGTGTTGTCTTAAGGCACCCAGTTTGTGGTTACAGCCACCCACTGGTTACAACAGCTATAGGAAGCTAGGGCAGAATGGTAGAAAAGGCCTTTCCATCAAGGCTAGGCTGGAAGCTCTTTCTGCTCCAGCCAAGGCCGGAGGAGGGGAAGGAGAGGAGCTAGTTACTCACTGGAGTTCACAGGAAGAGTGTGGGATCAAGAACAGCAGGTGCAAAGGCCCTGAGGCTGGAAAGAATTTGCTATGGTGGAAGAATGGAAACGGAGGTGGGAGGGCAGAAGGGGGAGGGGTGTATGATGAGGCTGGGGAGGTGGGTGGGGCCTCCAGACCCCCAGAAGCCCAGGGCAGAATCCCCTCCTGGGACCTGAGATGGGGTGTCCCGCAGTGGGGCCTTGGCTGCCTCCCGCCCTCCTAGTCTGAGGCTCTCCGCCCAGTCCCTCACTTTCCTGCTGCCCAGATGTTTCCTACCTGTGTCTGCCTCTCTCCCTCTGCGTGGCCACTATCCTGGGGCAGGCCTGTGGTGTGTCCCACTCGGACTCCTTGCTGGTACCGCAGCCTCCGCACAGTCCCAGTGTGCCTTCTGCTCGCTCATCAGACTCCTTAACGCGGGCTAGCCCGTGGGGACCCTCAGCGTCGTCACACTTGCCTGCCTCAAACTCCTTGGCCGGTCTTGACACAAGCTCTGGTCCCCCTCTGCTCATCTATTCCCCTGCTCCCTTCCCTCCACGCCTGTGTCCTGAAAGCAAACCCCAGTCATCACGTCATCTGATCTGTGGCCTCAGCACGGGATTGAAAAATAAGGAAACCTTTAGAAGACCCCATTTTCATTTTAAAAGTCTACCATGATCATTTCTAAAAGTCATAAAGGATAATTTCTTAAAATCGACAAATATCCAGTGTCCCCATTTATTGATTTATTGACAGGATTGTGTGTGTGAATCAGAATCCAACTAGGTGCACGGGTTGATCTGCTTCTTTTTCCTATTTTAAATTATAGGTTTCCTTGCTGTATAAGTTCCCTGTTGGTGCAGTGGTAAAGAATCTACCTGCCAATTCAGGAAACGTGAGTTCGATAACTGGATCGGGAAGATCCCCCAGAGAAGGAAATAGCAACCCACTCGGTATGCTTGCCTGGGAAATTCCATGGACTGAGGAGCCTGGCGGGCTGTAGTCCATGCAGTCACAAAGAGTCAGACATGACTGAACGATTGAACAGCAACAGTCCCCCGCAGCATTTCTCTCTCTGTTTCTCTGTCTCTGAGTTAGATCAGGAAACAGACATCACATCATCAGGGAAATGAGGTGGGGCTGGACCATGGACACCTCGAAGGCTGGGACCACAGGATGCGAGGAGCAGTCACTACCGGTCTGGACCCTGGACAGTCACCCACTGGCGTGGGTCCAGACGCTGGGGAAGCGCTTGGTCCAGCATCACCTAGGCAGGACGCAGTGGGGTGGGGCAGACAGCCCAGCCCAGCCCACCCTCCCCTTTAACTATCCTTAACTTCTTGGGGGGAGCCGCAAGTAGTTTGTGTGAGAGGTGGTCCCAGAAAACGCTACACGGGGATGGGGAAGTGAGACAGCAAGGAAAAGACTCTTGCGAATTCGCTTCTGCCTGGCTTTGAGCCGTCCGGTCCTCCACTCACCAGCCCCCAGCCTCCATCTTTGGGTTACCGTGACAATAGCAAGATGTTTGCAGGTGCCCCAGAGGGGGTGTCTTGAGGGGGAGGGAACAGTCTGGCAGTTGGGGTGGGGGGTGCTGGTGTAAACCCACTCTTGACTTGGGGGGGGGCCAGGAGGGAGGCAGGCGAGGCATGACGTTGTCCTTAGTAGGGGTCACTTTCTGTATTTCCGCTGGGCCCGCTATCAGCGCATGTGGACACCCAAGACAAAAATATGCCTGGATCCCCACATGGAATTAGTCACAGTTTCCATGGGTCTAGTGCAGAATCGGGGAGTTGTTCTCCAGTCTGAGTGGCCTGTTGTCTCCTCTTTGGGGGAGGCCATGTTTCTGAAACTTTCTGGCAGAAGTAGCTGTTTTCCAGATAACACTCAGAATTGTTTAGCTCGTGGTACAGCTGTTTGATCTGGAATTTCCCCCCTGAGGCCTGAGCCAGCTGAACAGACTATGCTGATTGGTATGTGTGTATATTTTAAGTCATCAAAAATTAAAAAAAAAAATTCTAGTATCTTTTAAAATAAATGATGGTAAAATGCATCTAACAGAAAACTTGCCATTTTTATTTGCTTTTTAAATTAAATGTTTAAAGTTTTGGCTCTTCTGGGTCTTCGTTGCTTTGAGTGGGCTTGCTCCAGTCGCGGTGTGCAGGCTTCTCATTGCGGTGGCTTCTCTCGTCGCCGCCTACTGTTAGGCGCGCGGGCTTCAGTAGTTGCAGCATGTGGGCTCGGTAGTAGAGGCCCGTGGAATCGTCCTGGACCTGGGATCGAACCTGTCCATGTCCCCTGCCTTGGCAGGTAGATTCTTATCTCCTGGACCACCAGGAAAGTCCCCATTTTTAAGCAAACAGTTCTGTGGCCTTAAGTACATTCACAGTGCTGGGCAGCCATCTCCTCCATCATCTCCAAAACTCTTTATCTAGTAAAACTGGAACTCTGTCCCCATTAAACACGAACTGCCCGTCCCCTTCCCCAGCCCTTGGCCCCCAGCATCTCATTTTCTGTCTCCATGAATGTGACGACTCCAGGGACCTCGTGCGAGAGGAGCTGAGCAGTGTTTGTCCTTTCATGACTGGCTTATTTCACTTAGCATTGCGTGCTTGAGGTTCATCCACGTGGTAGCGTGTGTCAGAACTGCCCTCCTGTTTAAGGCAGAACGACATTCCGCTGTATGGATGGACCACATTTTGTTTATCCGTTCATCTGTCTGTGGACACTTGGAATGCTTCCATGTTTGGGTTGCAAATACCTGTTCGAGAGCTTGCTTTCCATTCTCTTGGGGAAATACCCAGAATCAGAATGGCTGGATCACGTGATCTTTCTAATTTTGGGAGGGGGAACCATTTCGCTCCCTGTTTTACACTCCCACCAACAATGCACAAAGCTTCCAATTATTCCACACCCTCAGCAACACCAGTTATTTTCTACACTTTTCTTTCACGATAGCCATTCTAATAGGTGTGAGGGGATCCCTTAATTTAACTTTTGCATACAGAAAATAATCTTTCTCCCCAACAGAACCCCATTGTCCCCTGCACAATCAAAGACACACTAATTCTCTTTCCAAAAAAGGAGATGCAAAGTCCCACCTCTAGGCGGTATTTTCCAGCTGAGCTGCAATCCCCTTCTATATCTTGTGACTTAAAATACTAGATATTGGCTGAACCAGTGTATTTTTTTAAATTAAAAAAACTTGTTTAATTATTCAGTGTTCTGGGTCTTACTTGCTGTACACAAGACCTTCAGTTTTGACGTATGGGATTTAGCTCCCCGACCAGGGACTGAACCTGGGCGCCCTGTACTGGGAATGCAGCGTCTTAGCCACTGGACCACCAGGGAAGTCCCTTGAGCTGCTCTGAACCCACTTTGTAGTCGTTGGACTATCCACTGGACCTGGGGAGAAAACACAGACAGCATTAGTCCTGTGATTCCAACCAGGTAGATAGACCTTCTTTTTCCTCTATTCATTCTATATCCATTCCCTTTGCCCCATCTCAGCTTGTCCTGGTTCTTTGTCTGGTGAGGTGACCAACACTTCATTCCTGAAGGATCTATGCCCTTCATGGGTCATTTCGATTTCTCCTAGGTTTGTACTGCAGGACATGAGAGTTCTCAGGGATGCCCCAGAGAAGCTTCTGGACTCCAGGCGTAGGCTCTCTGTGGCGTTCCCCCTTGGAACCAGGACCAGTCAATGCCTGCTGGTACAGTAACCCCCTACTTCATCTCTTCTTTAGGTGCATAAATGGTATTCTGGAAACAGCAAAACATCATCACTCAGCCAGTAGAGGGCCATCCCTTCATTCAGGGATGCTTAGGACGATGGGGAACGTGGTGAGCCAGAGGAGCCAGAGGGCTTAATCCTGATGATGCCCTTCATTTGTGGAGAAGTGGGTTCCTTGATGAGAAGCAGTGTGGGCATAGAATAATGGCCATGGAGTTTCCAGATGTGCATGGATGGAGGTTTCTTCAGAAAACTTGCAGGCAGGGAAGCCAAATTCCTGTTCAGAGCAAGTGATTATTCCAGGAAGATCGAATCACTGCCCCTTCCATGATGGAAGTGGTCCAGTCAAATCAACCTGCCACCAGGGGGATGGCAGTCCCCTGGGGAATGATGTCCTCTGATGGGGTGGCTGGCCCCACAGCAATGGGGTGGGGATGCTGGTCAGCTTCAGTGCAGAGAAGCTTGGGTTGCTGGGCCCAGGCAAAGCAGGGTGGCTGGGGACACAGGCTGGCTGATGCTGTCAGACAGAGCATCTTGTCCCTCTGATGACAGAGAGCCTCCTCCGTGAAGGTGGCCTCTGGTCAGCACTTACATGGGACACGGACACCTGTCTGGCTGCCTTGTGCCCACTCCGAGAGGTTCTTCCTCTGGCTTCTTCTCCTGACCTCCTGTGACCAACCATCCGATCTTGTTTCTTCAGAGTCCCTGACCATCCATTAAGCCCTGCTGACAAGTCAGTGTGGACCCACATCTCTGACCTTCTCTCCTTAAAAATAAAAGGAGCAACCAGGTGCATGTCTGACATTCTGTCCCCGCTCCCTTCAGGACCACCTCCCTGGAGCTGCAGAGTTTCCGCTGTCTACTCTCAGGCGATGCCAGCGTATCAGTCAAGCCTGAAGTCCTTCTTCCTGGTGCTCTGTTCATTTTTATAAGGGAATTGGGGGTGATCAAAACATGATGGTATCACTGTTCCATCTTCCCCAAACTGCCTTCGAGTCCACTTGAAATAGAAATGGTTCTGAAGAGCTGGTGCTTTCAAACTGTGATGCTGGAGAAGACTCTTGACCTTGGACAGCAAGGAGACCAAACCGGGCAATGCTAAAGGAAATCAGCCTTGAATATTCACTGTAAGGACTGACGCTGAAGCTGAAGCTCCAGTCCTTTGGCCACCTGATGCAAAGAGCCAATTCACTGGAAAAGATCGTGATGCTGGGAAAGACTGAAGGCGAAAGGAGAAGGGAGAGCCAGAGGGTGAGATGATTGGATAGCGTCAGTGACTCAACGGACATGAGTTTGAGCAAATTCCGGGAGGTGGTGAAGGACAGAGGAGCCAGGCGTGCTGCAGTCCATGGGGCTGCAAAGAATCAGACGCGATTTAGCGAGTGGAAAACAACAGGAGCAGGAATCTGTTCTGAAGGTCCTGGGTTGATGGCATCTTGAAGTGCGCTCTTCAGAGGAAACGAGCAGTGCCACAGCACAGCATGAGACCCCCAGGGATCTGGGTCTTTCCGGGCCCCCACTGCCAGGCTGCCAGGCCCAGTGGAGAGAGCTGTGGGCAGGGCTACCGTCACAGCCCTCGGTGCACTTGACTGAGGGGCGAGCGGGGCTGGATTCAGCTCCCGCCTGAGCCCTGGGCCCTGTGCTGGTACTGCAGCCTTCCCCCTTCCTTGCCGGTGGGCTCGCTGACCACAGGGAGGGTGAGACGGCCTGTCTTGAAGGTCTCACTCTGTGGTGGGATTCCCTACCGGGGGTCTGCAAAGGGGCCTCTCCCTGAGATGGTTAGAGCCATCCCAGGTGAATGTTTGCCCTCCTGGCTCTGAACTGCCCCAAATCCCTCCCAGCAGAAATTCGGGGTTCCCTCACCTCTGTGGTCACCCGTGGGGAAGGGCCTTGGGGAGCGGAGGCAGGTGGACAAGCCAAGCCAGGAGTCAGGGGGATCTGGCCAGCTATGGACTCGCCGGTCCATCCAGGTCAGCCCAGCTGGAGGGGCCTCTTGGCAGAGAGACCCCAGGGTGATGACTCTCTAGGAGGAGTCCCCCCAACTTTCCAACCTCCGCCCCAGACAGCTGGGGCGGTTCCCAGTTGCTCAGTTCTCTGGTTGATACAGGCCTTTTCCAACCTCTGTGCTCTTGAGTTCCCCCTACTTGCTGGTCCCTGGAGGACTTCCATCATCTTCAGGGCCCCGTTCAAATGTCACCTCCTCCAGGAAGTCCTCCCCTGCAGCCCTGCCAGAGGACAGGCACACATCCCGAAGCCGCTTGATGAGGGATGAATGGGTCCAGTGCGGCTCCCTTAGCCAGCTCTGAAGGGCAGAGACATTTCCTTCCCAGCTCCAGCTGCCTGGAACGTTGCCAGCTCTCCGAGGAGCTCATATGTTCCTGAGTTGTGTGGGGACTTCCCCACCACCCACAGAACAGACCTTGACTATGACCTGCCAGGTCCGCTGGCCTGGCTTAGATCCCTGGCAGGACCTGCCCTCCTCAGCCTGGATGCCTCCTGGCCCCTCCCCATCCAGGGACCGGTTCCCTGGTCCTGGTGGCCTCTGTCCCTTGGGCCCACGCCCCAAGAGGAGCCTGGGCAGCTGGCCTGGCAGCAGGTTCAAAGTCCGGGCTGCTTCCAGGCGGTTGCAGTGTCTGCTCCGTCCCTGCCCTGCAGTCTCCGGCTCACCTTACCTTTTAAAGCATGGGGTTGAGACATGTATGTACTGGGTCACCTCCAGTCCCAAGGGATTCCTATGGGCCATGTGGTCTCCAGTATGGGGGAGGTGTCTTCCCCCTCCCCCTCTAATCCACCCCTTCCAACCACCACACTTGAAAAGAATAAATCTCATCATGTTTGTCTCCTGAGCTTCAGACCCTACAGATGCACCCTGTTGCTCTCAGAAGAAGCTACCCCTTAGCTTAGATGCCAGACCCTGTGGGGACTTCTGCCGCCCCCTTGCTCTACCTTGGCCCCTCCCCTCCAGCATACTGTCCTCAGCCCGCTGTTGCCCCCGCTTAAATGCCATGCCCTCTCCTGCCCTGACCCATGGCCAACTCCTCCTCATCCTTCAGACCCCAGCTAAAACGTCACCTCCTCCCAGAGGCCCTCCCAGACTGTCTCACGTAAAGATGGTCTCTCTGTGTAGGTTTTTTAGAATCGAGATTTTTGTTTGTTTGTTTTGCTTTGTTATGTTTTAATTAATTGATTTATTGAGTTGAGCTGGGCCTGAGTGTAGGTGTGTGCGATCTTCAGTCATCGTGGTGGCACGCAGGATCTTTTAGCTGTGACATGCAAACTCAGTTGCGGCCTGTGGGATCTAGTTCCCTGACCAGGCATGGAACCCCTAAGAGCATAGCATCTTAGTCACTGGACCACCATGGAAGTCTCCAGAATTCAGATTCAATGAATTTTCTTACCATAAAAATCCCATGTACAGAGGAGCCTGGCAGAATACAGTTCATGGGGTTGAAAAGAGTCAGACACAACTGACCACACACACACACACACACACACACACACACACACACCCCATAAAACTCACCCCTTTAAGTATACAATTCAGTGGTTTTTAGTATGTCCACAAGGCTGTGCAACCACCATCGCCCTCTAATTTCAGAATGCTCTCATCACCCACAAGAGAAACCTCCTATCCATCAGCACACACTCCCCATTCTCCCTTGCCCCAGGCCCTGGCAATCACCAACCGGCCTGTCTCATCTCTGTGGGTTTGCCTCTCTTGGACATCTCACATGAATGGAATCCTACAATACAAGGTCTTATGCATCTGATTCTTCCACTTAGCATAATTATTGTCAGGAGTCAGCACCTCGTTCTTTTTTATGGCTAAATAATATGCCCTTGCAGGGGCTTCCCAGGTTGGGCAGTGGTAAAGAATATGCTCGCCAATGCAGGAGACAAAGGAGACCTGGGTTTGATCCCTGGGTCAGGAAGATCCCTTGGAGGAAGAAATGGCAACCCACTCCAGTGCTCTTGCCTGGAAAATCCCGTGGACAGAGAAGCCTGGTGGGCTACAGTCCACCTGATCCAAAAGAGTCAGACGTAACCGCACGGCTAAGAACGCAACATGCCCACCAACTCCCGGAGCCTACTCAAACCCATGTCCATCAAGTTGGTGATGCCATCCAACCATCTCATCCTCTGTCGTCCCCTTCTCCTCCCACCCTCAATCTTTCCCAGCATCAGGGTCTTTTCCAATGAGTCAGTTCTTCCCACCAAGCGGCCAAAGTATTGGAGTTTCAGCTTCAGCATCAGTCCTTCCAATGAATGTTCAGGATTGATTTCCTTTAGGATAGTCTGGTTGGATCTCCTTGCAGTCCAAGGGACTCTCAAGAGTCTTCTCAAACACCACAGTTCAAAAGCATCACGTTCCAACCCACCGCCCAAACTCTGTCTTGGGCTCCCAGCCCAGGGGGACCTGGGTATGCTTGCTTGCCCTGGAAAGGCCTCAGATTCCTCCCAGCCTGACACAGCCCCCTGTCTCCCAGGCTCTCATTCAGGCTCCCAACGGGCCTTCTCTCCAGCAGGCACCCCAACCGAGAAGGCTTCTGGGCTCTGCCCTCCTGCCCCTGCCCTGCTGACCCTCATCACCCACAACCCTTCCCTTGGCCGCCACCCCAAGCCTCTCGGTTCCCAACGCGACCAACGACCCAGGTCTCCCCAGATTCCTGCTGTTTGTGTCGCGTGTGGGAGAACTCAAAATAGCCAGTGCAGTCTGCCCAGCCTGGGAAGCAGACGGTTTTCCCAGGGGCTGGTCCCCAGGGCACACATGATGTCTTGCTCACCAACGCCCCGGCTTTTGGCCCGATGCTCAGCTCACATACTCTCTTCCCAGGCTCAGGCAGGCTCGATGTCCACTGAGGCCCTCACTCACTCTGTGGCTGTAGACAAAGCATGCGGCCTCTCTGAGCCTCAGTTTCCCGAAGTGCACAGGTAGGATCGTTGCTTTGCTAATCTTGGTGGTCATTTCAGGAATGAAATATGACAAGGGCCTTGAGAATTCTCTGTGATCTTAAAACACTGAGTTACGTTTCTCCCAGAGATGGTGGAGGAGGGAGGCAGGGGAGGAGCAGGAACGGGGTCTGAGGTCCCTTTGAATGTCCTTTGTCTCTGCAAATGGGAGTGGCCACTCTCGTTGCCTCCATTTTATGGAAATAGAGACTGAGGCTTGGCAAGGGGGTGGGGCTACTTGAGCTCAGGACAGTGGTTGTGGACAAGGATGTGAATTCAGAGCTGAATGATTTTCCCTTTGAGGATGGGTGATTTAAATGTTTTTCTACTTACTTTTTTGTTTTGGGTGTTGCCTTACTTGCATATGGGATCTTAGTTTCCTGAACAGGGATTGAACCCGTGTCCCTTGCTTTGGAAGTTCTGAGTCTTAACCACTGAACCACCAGGGAAGCCCTTTCTGTGTGCTTTTAGGAATCATTTGAAACTGTTCTGAAGAGCAGCTTTTGTCTTATTCAATCAACAGGAATGATCCCTGGCATGCAGAAGGCCCTCAATAGATGCATGGATGAATGAGTGACGGAATGAATTAAACCATGAAGCCACATTGGCTTTATGGGCACATAAACCATGGACAGAGGAGCCTGGTGGGCTATAGCGCATGGCGTCATAGAGTGGGACACGACTGCGTGGCTGAGCACACATACACACGCGTGCACAAACCACAGGTGTCTGCTTGCCGCTCCTGCAGCTGACAGGGGAGGCCCAGCCCCATGGTGAGCATTGGCCTGGTGCATCCAGGAAGGAAACGGATGTGGCCAAGCAGTGTCAGGAGCAGGCCCAGGGCGCTGGTCATAGCCCCAGGCTGGGAGGGTGTCTGGGCCCCTCTCGGGTCTCCTCCGTGTCCTGGCGGCCTCTCCAGGGCAGCTCCATTTCTTGCTGCTGTTCAGTCTCTGAGTTGTGTCTGATTCTTTGTGAACCCATGGACTGCAGCATACCAGGCTTCCCTGTCCTTCACTATCTCCCCGAGTTTGCTCAAACTCATGTCCACTGAGTCAGTGATGCCATCCAATCATCTCATCCTCTGTCGTCCCCTTCTCCTCCTGCCCTCAGTCTTTCCCAGCATCAGGGTCTTTTCCAGTGAGTCAGCTCTTCGCATCAGGCTGCCAAAGTATTGGAGCTTCAGCTTCATTAGGGCAGAGTTTCCATTATTTCTCTGTGAAACAATGTGGGAATGAGACATGGAACTCGTTGCCCAAAATAACATGGCTGCAAGCATGCATACAGATGCCGAGGGGGCATTTCTATCATTCAAACCAAGTTTGGTGTGACCTGTGGGAGAGAAAGTTCTCTGTTAACAGTGTGAACCTCTAATAGTGGCCCTGATATGGCATGAGGGATGCCCGGGCTGACCCAAAGTCGCTGTCCCCACCAAGAGGATGCCTTCTTCCACTGCAGGTTCCAAGGGACGCAGACGACAAGAGCTACACTGGAAAGGCAGCTTTGGAGGGTGGGTGGAGTCCTCATTCATTCGTGGCATGTGTGTGGGGGGGTGGCTGGAGACAGGAGGACCCTGGCCCCTGTTGACTCTCACGTCTGTTTTCTTGCCTAGGGGCAGGGCAGGAAACGGAGTTTATGACAAGGAGGCGCTTTCTTGTCTGTGTTGCAAACCAGGGATTCTGTGACTGCCTGTGGCTTCCTCTGGGTTGGTCTTGTTTGCAGGGGAGAAGCTGCTGCTCTGTGGCTTTGGAGGGTCACCTGGGCCCATGCCCAGCCCCCCTTGGCCCTGCCCCAGGCCTGGTCTGATGTGGCCTGTCCTCTTGGGTGGCCTGACTCTCTGGTCTGCATTCCATCCTGAGTGGGTCCTGCACTCAGGTGGGCTGCATCTGGTGACTCGTTCTAACCAACAGAACACAGTAGGAGTGATGGGTGTTGCTTCTGAGATTAGGTTCTAGAAGATGGCGATTTCCATCGTGTGAGTCCTCTCTCACTTTTCTCACTTTCTTGTGCTGATGAAGCCGGCTGCCCTGTCATTGGCAACCCTATGGAGAGGCCATCAGCCAGGGAACTGAGACTCTTGTCCACCAGACCTTGAGGAACTGAACTCAGCCTATAGCCACTGAGTGAGCCAGGCCCCTGCAGATGTCTGCAGCCTTTGCTGCACCTTGATCACAGCCTGCAAGAGATGCAGGGAGGCATCCAGCCAAGCTGCCTTCAGATTCCAGTCTTGGAAAAGCTGGGAGACAACAGACGTGGTTTTAAAATGTGACATTTTGGGGTTATTTGTTACGTAGCTGTAGATAGCCATTGTACATATTTCATTGAATGTGTCTTAGGAAACACATAAGCAGCATGTGAAATTGGAACATTTATTGCTTGTCGTTGTTTAATTGTTGTTTAGTCATTAAATTGTGCCCGACTCTTTGTGACCCCATGAACTGAGGAGGCTTTTGGGATTTCCCGGGCAAGAATACTGGAGTGAGTTGCCAATTCCTTCTCCGGGGGAATCTTGATTCAAGGATCAAACTTGTGTCTTCTGCATTGCAGGCAGATTCTTTTCATCTGAGCCACCAGGAAAGCCCATAAACAGCACATGAAATTGGGATATTTGTGCACAGGAGACCCACGGGGCCCTGCTCAGCATCAGGCTGAGGATGAGGGCCAGCAGGTCTGTGGCAGAAAGAGGAAGGAGAGAGGAAAATGGGGATAGAGGTGTCAGCTGACACCCTGGGTCTCCTGCAGGCTTGCTTCCCAGTCTGGGGCACCAGAAGGACCCACAGACAGAGCTGGTAAGAAGCCTGGTGACCTTCTACAACCTCATCCACAGACAGCAGGAGACCCTGGCGAGGTTTGTCACCTCTGGCCTCAGTTTCCCCATCCCATGGCCTTTTGCGGGGGGTGTGAGAGAGCCCGCTGGGTCTGCCTCCCTCCCTGCAAGCTTGGGGAATGCTGTCACAGCACTCTTTTTTCCTTTTCTGTCGGCCTTCTCCATTGGACAGACAGACAGGGAGCTCAGAGGGCTGGCTGGCCCTCGTCACTGAGCGCCCCACTTTGTCCGGCGCCTGACATGCGTCACCTTGCTTGAACCTTCTCAACAGTCACGTGTGTATGATAGTTGCTCAGTCGCGTCCATCCAACTCTTTGTGATCCCAACGATTGTGTCCCACCAGGCTCCTCTGTCCATGGGATTCTCCAGGCACTAATACTGGAGTGGGTTGCCATTTTCTTCTCCAGGGGATCTTCCTGACGCAGGGATTGAATTCCGGTCTCCTGCATTGGAGGCGAATTCTTTACTGTCTGAGTCACCAGGGAAATCTAACAGCCACGTGAGGCTGCTGTAAGTCTCTCCCCACATTATAGACGGGGAGCCAGGCAGAGGGGGTGTGTGGCATGCCCTCAGATAGTCCAGCAGCAGGAGCAGCAGTCACAGTGTTAGCGTCCCAAGCAGCTGTTTTGTTCACTGCTGCACCCTAGCACCCAGCCTGATGTCTGCGGCACAGTAGGTGCTCAGTACACGTGCTGGGCAGGACTGGCTGAGTGACGGCTCCTGGTCAACCTCACAGAGTGGCTAGACTTGCAGGAGGCAGCTCATCCAAGGGCTGGACTTCAGCCAAGGTTACATTGCCTTTGACGGGTGGGGAGCCGGGGAGCTGTGAGTGCCCAGGGACTCCTGAGGGCCAATGCAAAGCTTCACAGCTGTCTTGGTTTTGTTTTGATCCTATTTCACAGAAGAAGAAACTGAGGCACCCAGAAGGGCCATGACTTGCCTGAAGTAGTCACATCGAGAGCAGGCTGGTGTCTCTCTGGTTTCACTCCCAGGCCAGCACTGTTGCCTTGGCCCTGCCCCTCCCAGGAGGTCCACACATGGCACTGCCAGCAGCCTACCGAGAGGACCCTCCTAGGCTTTACTCTGCCCACAGTCACCTCGAAGCATAAGGCTGACCGACTAACTGAAAGCTAGTAATGGACATGGCCCAGAGGCCATCTGTCTGCGCCCCAGGGACAGTTTGGTTGTACCAAGGACATACACTGGCATCTCAGAAGCCTTGTTCCTATTTTCCCTTTTCCTAGAGCTCCTTCTGTTAACCCTGTGTTCAGCATCCAGACCAGCCTTTCTTGAACCAAAAAGTCCACGTAAATGCTTACTCAGCACTGCATTCCATTGTGGCCTCGTGAGTTTGTATAAACACCAAAGGAATTCTTTAATTGCAATAAAGACGAGTGCTTGGGGGATGGGCCATTTTTGCAAAGTGTTAGTTGCTTAGTTGTGTTCGACTCTTTGTAACTCCATGGACTGTAGCCCACCAGACTTCTCTGTCCATGGGATTCTCCAGGCAAGAACACTGGAGTGGGTTACCATTCCCTTCTCCGGGGGATCTTCCTGACCCAGGGAATAAACCCGGGTCTCCTGCACTGTAGGCAGATTCTTTACTGTCTGAGCCAAGAGGGAAGCTCAGACCTGTGTGCATCTATTATTTGCTTTTTCAGAATAAAAATATCTTACTTTTTCCTAGGTTTGAAGATACAAACTGATTAAAAAAAAAACAACAAAACCCAAACCAAACCCACAAACACATCCTGCGATTTTTCTCTACCATCCTGGGATAACCACAGTCTTGCCCTCCAGGACTGTATCATCTTTTAAATATTTGCCAAGTGATGGGCTCACTGATTTCATTGTTATTGCAATTTGTGTATCTTTATTTTAATGAGGTGGAGCTTTGCTTCAAGCATTCATTATTCATATTTCTTCTTTTGTGAGCTTCTCGTTCTTATCCTTTGCCCCTTTCCCATCACCATGATGCTGGGAAAGATCGAGGGCAGGAAAAGTGGGGGACAGAAGATGAGATGGTTGGATGGCATCACCAACTTCAATGCACAGGAATTTGAGCAAACTCTAGATAATGAAGGACAGGGAAGCCTGGTGTGCTGCAGTCCATGGGGTCACAAAGCATCAGACATGACTTAACGACTGAACACCACCACCTATGGGGAATTTAATCTTTTTCTTATTGATCTTTCAGAACTCTGTGGGAGGCAGAATTTTGGGTCCCATGACCTCTCCCTCTCCAGTATGCTTGTGGTTGTGGTGGGTTAGATGGCAAAAGAGATTTGCTGATGTAATTAAGGATGCTAATCAGGTACCATTCAGTTGTGTCTGGCTCTTTGCAACCCCATGGACTGCAGCACGCCAGGCTTCCCTGTCCATCACCAACTCCCAGAGCCTACTCAAACTTATGTCTGTTGAGTCAGTGATGCCATCCAACCATCTCATCCTCTGTCCTCCCCTTCTCCTCCCACCTTCGATCTTTCCCAGCATCAGGGTTTTTTCCAGTGAGTCAGTTCTTGGCATCAGGTGGTCAAAGTATTGCAGTTTCAGCTTCAGCATCAGTCCTTCCAATGAAGGCGGGTCGAGCCGGCCCAAGAATGAGCATTCCTAACCTGTGCCCACGTGGGGCGGACTGAGCGGGCTGGACCACCCGTTAAGAACGCGCTTTTCCCTGCCTCTAGGCCTTTATAGCCCCGCCCACCAGGAAGTTGAGCCCCGCCCACCAGGGGGCGTGTGGGCGGGTAAGTCCCGCCTCCACGAGCAAGCTCTCCATCCTTACTGGCTGGTGGGAAGGGGCGCCCCTTCATCACAGTGCTGTCCCCGCCTCCGCCCGAACCCGGGGCAGGGGCACTGCGCCTGCGCAGTGGAGCTCGCGTTTAGCGCCTCTGCGCGGTCCGGGTGGCAGGCGGAGACCCTATGGCGGACACCCGGGAAGAATCGGAACCCCTTCTGAGCCGGGCCCGCGGCGGCAGCGGCCGCGACTGCCCAAGGGGCGTACCCGCTTGCAGCAGCGTCCAAGAGAACCCTGGTGAGCCGCGGCCTGGGGAGGGGCCGGGCCGCGCGGGGGCGGCGCGTCGGGGTCCCAGCGGCCCGAGTCGCGCCCCTGCTGTCGCTGCGGGAGCGCCCCGCCTCCCCCGGCCGGGGTCCGATCGGGCCTTGCGGAGGGCTGGGCGGCTGCGCCCTGCGGACCTCGATCCCGGCCTGGGCATGGAGCTGGGGGCGCGGGGTCGCTGGGGGGAGTGGTGGTCTCGCCCTGCTCCACCGACCGGCGGGACAGAGAGGCCTCGCTCAGCCCGGGAGCAGCCAGCCCCCCCCCGCGCCCCACCCCCCAGTCCCCTCCGTGGGCTCGGGGCCTCGTACTTTCCGTGGATCGTCTTGGTGACTCCTAGGAGGACGTACTTCCATTTTCTCCAGTTCTTATCGGGGAAAGTGAGGCACAGAGAGGGGCGTTCCCCTACCCAAGGTCACACAGCCAGGAAGTGGCCGAGGTGAAATCCAGCTGGGAGTGAACTGTGAGGCTTCCCAAACCGGGGCGGCTTCCTGCCTTTGCCCTCTGCAGCTCTGGCCTGCCCTTCCTGTTTATCCGCAGGAAGACTGCTTATTCCTGGGGAGGCCTGGGGGGGTGGAGGCCTTCTGTCCCTGTCAGATCCCAGGGGCATTGGGTGCTGGATTTGGGAGGGAAGGGCCTCAGCCTCCTTTTATGGAGGGGGAAGCTGAGACCCCGAGAATGTCCACAACTGGTGCGAGCTCACAGCCCTGGGGCTTCTGCTGCCCCGCACGGGGTGCTCCTTAAGGGGCCTCCTGGGCTCCTGCTTGCAGGGGTCTGTGCCGTGTGCCCGACTGTTGGGGTGGGTGCCTGACCGGAGATAGGAAACATGCCCACCTGCCCATCTCAGAGCCTGTCCCAGGACAGTTCTCCGTCCAGCCTGTGCCAGGCCTCCCAGGGCCCCGGAAGAGGGACATAGGATATGGTGGTGTTCAGGGGGAGCAGACTTTGTGTCTGGAGGTCCAGGTGCCTTTCTGGTGCTGCCACTGCCCAGCTGTGTGACCTTGGCAGGTCTAACCTTTCTGTGGTTGTTCAGTCGCTCAGTTGTGTCTGGCTCTTTCCGAGCCCATGGACTGCAGCACGCCAGGCTTCCCTGTCCTTCACCATCTTCCTGGAGTTGGCTCAAGCTCACGTCCATTGAATCGATGATGCCAGCCTTTCTGAGTCTTGGTAAAACAGAGGTGGTCACTAGGGGTGTCCTGAAGGGGGCCCTGGTGAGGATTCAGGGAGAGTCTAGGTGCCCGGCCAGGTGGCAGAGCTGGTGTTCACTGGTGCCGATAGCTGTTCTGAGCAGAGAACTGTGATCATTGCAGGTCCAGCCCCGGGAGAATGCACAGCCAGGCAGATGAGACCCTCACTGCAGAGATAAGAACTGGGGCAGGCAGTGTGGCTGGTGCGGGGGGGACTCTGGGGAGGGCTCTTTGTCCCGACCCTGTGGCCTTGGTGAGGGCTTCTGTGAACACAGACAAGACACCCTGTGTTCTGGATTCCCATGGCCAGGCTCTTCAGCCAGGCTCTGGGGACCCTCACTGAGGTTACCCCCAGCTCCCATGCAGGGCTGCTGGATAGGACCCTGAACTCAGGGTCTGTCTGGCCTACAGCCAGGCTGTCCTAGGAGCAGAGGTGGGGGAAGGCTGCTGCTGGGTGCCCCTCGCCCCCCAGTGGGCCCCTGTGGTCAGGTCCCGATGCAGCCCCTCCTCACGGACCACGACTTCAGGGTGGGGATAGTCGTTTTCTCTTCCCCTTCCTGGTCAGGGAATGACCCTCCTACTGGTTATGGAAAAGTCAGAGGACAAGGGATTGCTATGCTGTGGAAGGGGCTGTGAGAACACTGACAGCCAGTGCTGATGAAGGGCTTACTGTGTGGAGCACACTAGCTGCAGCAGCCCGCTCGGCCTGCACGGCATTCCATGTGTAGGGGCTGCAGGAACTGAGGCGCAGCGAGGTGAGGGGACTCGCCCAGCGTCATACGGGCCCAGCCAGGGGCTGAGGCGAGCTGGAGCCAGCGGGGGAGGGGATTTATTCTGGGATGTTGGGGCAGGGGGACCAGCGCAGGGCTGACGTGGGGCACAGTTTCTGAACCCTCTTGTCCCCTGTGCTCTGACATCCTACCCTGGTGTGCCCAGTGGGGAGACGGGGGTATGGACAGGTGGTTGCCCAACCCCCGCACCCCACCCCGGGGCAATGAGTTCCTAGACCGCCAAGCTGCAGGATGGTGCTCCTGGCAGGGCTGACGGGGCCTGGGCAAGGGCGTGGAGGCTTTGGAGAGCTTGGCCTTGGTGGAGCCAGGTTCGGGGTGAGTGGCGAGGAGGGCACAGGCTGGAGGAAGTGGCAGGCGAGGAGGCAGGTGGAGTGTGGACTCTCTCCTGGGGTGAGGGGGACCCAGGGGAAGCTATGAGGTGCATGTGGAAGGCTGCTGCAGAGGGGGACAGGGCGGGAGGGCCCTGGGGGGTCTGGCGCTTCGAGGGCCGGGTGGCCGGAGTTGAGCGAGCCCCTTCAGCGGCCCCCAGTCTGGGTCCTGGAGCGGGCTCTGGGGCCTCTGGCTGCCTGTCTTATGCAGGCAGCTTGTCTCCTTGGGTCCCCTCAGGCCGAGCTCCGTCTCTCACCTGGGTTTTCACGATATGGGGGCCCTCAGACCATTCTGCCTCCCCGGGTACCCCTTGGCTGTGGGTCGACAGGCGTCCCCAGCCACTGTGTGCCAGGCCCTGCGGCGGCCTGGGCTCAGTGGACGCAGCAGGGAGCAAAACCGAGCGCCCTCAGATCGCAGCGTGCCCGGGAGCCTTTCCGGGGAAGCAGCGGTCGCCACCCTCAGAGCCTGCCCCGGGGGAACGCCTGGGCCCCTGGGGTTGAGCATGGAGGTTGTCTGTGGGGGGACCCCGAGGTGCTGACGGACATGGTGCTTGTTCTCGGTGACACAGCAAGGTGATGGCACAGTCCCGTCCCCTGTCTCTGTCCATGGTCCCCCATGTCCCCCATTGGTCCCTGGACCTGGCTGCACGGTCCCAGAGGACAGTGGCATAGCCTCCCTGGGGACAGCAGACAGGAGTCGGCAGTGGTCTGGAGCTCTGCCCAGGCATCCAGCGTCCCCTTTCCCGGGCACATCTCTGCCTCTCTGTCTCCTCCCGGTACCCGTGAAGGGTGGTTTTGGCAGCTGCCGACCTCCAGGGCCCAGAGGTGAGAGCAGAGTCTTCAACAGGGATGGTGACTGGTCAGTTCAGCTCGTCTCAAAGCCCCCGAACCGCTGGGGGCTGCACGCCGGCTCTGCTGTCCTGGGTGCCCGGGCTGCACCCTGCCCGCCCCCCGTGGCCTCTCCCGGGGCGCTCCCCGTCGCCCTGGGCTGCAGCTCCTCACGCCTTTCTCACACCCCTGTGTCAGGGAGTGGTCCCGGGCAGAGTCGGAGCGGCGCCCGTGCTCACCAGGCGGCAGGCAGCACACCCGGCCAAGGGGACCGACCAGGTGCGCAGCCCAGAGCTCCCTGATGGGGGGCCTGGGGTGCCGGGCTGAGGTTGGAGCCGCCCGACTCGTCCTGCCCGAAGGCCCCTCGTAGTCGATCTTCCCTGGCCTCCGAGGGCCCCTGTCTGGTTGGCGAAGGCTCCCTCGGCTCCTGCCCTTGGGGTGACTCGGCTGTGGCCCCCGGCCCTGTGGGCCCGTGACACGAGCTGGGGTGGGGGGCAGTTAGGGGGACACGATGACCCCAGAAGGCCCTTCTTAGGTCTCCGTATCCGGTGGAGGTCACGCAGCACCTCGGGCTTCTAGATGTGGTGTGTCACTGTGAGACCCGTGCCCTTGTTTGGCAGAGGGCTGGCTGGGAGCACCACCCCATCTCACAGTTGAGGCAGCTGGGCCACGGTGTCCTGACAAAGGCCGCCCGGAGGCCCGCGGCGGGATGGGGTGGGGAGGGCGACCAACACAGTCCGTGCTCCGTGCGCCACGCCGGCCCTGGGGCTCCTGCACTCGCCTTGGGGGCCCAGCTGGGCGGCTGTTAACATCCCCCGTTGGACAGGGGGCGATGGGCACCGTGGCGGCCGCTCCTGTCCTGGGCCCGGAGCCTGTCGTTCGGACCCTGACTACCTCCCCCCCCCCCCCAGCCCCCAGGGCACAGGCATCTCATTCCACAGCCTCTGGAAGGTCGCAGCCGGGTCCTCACCTTGCTTTCCCCAGGAGTCCTGGGCTGGGCGATCGTCTCCCAATCCCACTCCTCACCTGCCATGTTCCCTCTGCCCGCAGGCACCGCAGCCAGGCGGGATCTGTGCTTGGACCAGGCTGTGGTCCTCATCGAAGACGCCATCCAGGTGGGTGGGCCTGTGCTTGCCCTGGGGCTCGTGGGGCTGGGCGGGCGCTGCCCCACTGGCCCCTTCGCCCCTGCCGTCCTGGGGCCAGGCTGCATTTGCTGGGCTGTACGGTCGTCGCCCCCGTGCTGACCGGGATTTAAGGCTTGGTCCCCTCCAGCCCTCCTTAGGAGACGTGCGCCAGGTGCCCTTCTGGGTCCCTGGCCACTCATTTCGCCGGTTCACCATCTGCCCCAGCCTTCGTGTGCCGTACTGCTCTGGGTTCTTTGAAAGATACCCAGAGGTGGCATGACCTTCCTTCACCTGCAGATGACACCCCGGGTTAATCAGGGAGATAGACTGTGGAAGCGGCAGTACCCTCTGTGAGGGATGAGGCTGGGGGCATCCTGGAGGGTGACCAGCTGAGGCGGGGCGGGGTCGGTCTTGCACAGAAGTGAGGAGAGCCTCACGGGCAGACCTAGCTGTGTGCACAGCTGTGCATCCAGCAGGCCGGGGTCCGTCCACCGGCTGGCCCCGGGGTCTGGCCCTCGGGTGTTCTCCCTCTGCCGGGAAACCTTGTAGCTTGGGAGGGTGCGACCCTGCTGGGTGGCCATGAGCCCCCAGTCTCTGTGGAGCGGACTCTGTGATCCCCGGGTCGTGCCCCCGCTGTGGACGTGTCGTGGGGTGAGGGGCTGCCCTGCACGGGCTGGCTGTGCGGTGCGGCCCCGAGGGGACCCTCACTACCCCGTGTGGCCTCCACTTCCAGTATCGCTCCATCAACCACCGCATGGACGCCCGGTCTCTGTGGCTCTACAGGTGGTACTACTCCGGCAGCAGCCAGTGGTGAGCGGGCACGCGCCCCACGGGGCTCCTGTGGCTGGGCTTGGGGGGGTTTCGGGGGGCAGGCAGGCTCCCCTCCCTGGGGTGGACGAGGAGCTGCTGTCCCCCCTCCTTACCAGAGCAGAGGCAGAAAGGGCCCCTCTCTGGTGAGGGCTCCTTTCCAGAATCTTCCGGCCAGCTGTGGCACCTGAGTCTGGACTCGGTGTGTGTGGTCTGACCACGCACGGGTGGCCCCAGAGCAGGAAGTGGGCCCCGGCCTTCGGACCCGTGGCGTCTGCCCCGCTGCTTTCCAGGCATCCCGCCTGCTGGTCTGCTCTCTGGGCCCCCGAGCGTGGCTGGTTCGTGCCTGCTGACCAGTTTCGGTTCCTTTTCCAGGATTCTGAGCTTCACCATTTTCTTGATCCTGGCTTTGGCCTTCGTTGAGACCCCTTCCTCGCTCACGCGCACCTCGGACGTGCGCTACCGCCTGGCCCCCTGGGAGCCGCCCTGCGGCCTGACCGAGGGCGTCGAGGCGCTCTGCCTGCTGGTCTTCGCGGCTGACGTCTCCGTGAAGGTGAGGGGCCGCCTCGCCCACCTTGCCCTCCCGCCCTGCCGCAGCTTCCCGGGTTCACCCTTCCCCCTCCCGGAGCCAGCTGCACCGTCCCCACCTGCCTCTTGGACGGCCCTCCCCCTCCCAGACCATTGATGGGGGTCGGCCGAGCCATGGGGGCTGCGCAGCCTCGCGGGACCCGGGAAGGGCGTGGTTGAGGGTCCGCAGTGCCACCCTGGGGAGAGACCCCTGCTGAACAGCGGGCCCTGGAGGGGGGCTTTTCATAGCCCTCACTGCCCCGGCCCAGAGGGGAGGGGCCGGCGTGGGGGGCGGGGCAGATGCCCGGCCAGTGTGCCAGCCTGGCTTCCATGACCCGGATCTTTCCAGAAGCCGGGGTGGGGCGTGAGCTGGGCTGTGTCAGGGCGTCAGAGCCACAGGGACTCGGCAGTGAGACCCCGCTGCTGGCCACGCCTCCCGTCACTTCTGATAAACAGCGGTGACGCCACTGCGCCAGCCCTCATGGCTACGTCCAGGGCTGAGTCAGCTGCACCCTGCCTGCGGTCCCTTTAGGGGGCAGTTCAGCCTCTGTGGTCTGACCCCAAGGGGCATGGGCGAGCCTCAGTGCGTGTGTGACCAAGAGCCCTGGGCAGTGTCTTATTTCTCCTTTTTTAGCCTATAATGTGGTTAGGAGGTCAGGGGGTTTTAACCTGGAACTGAAACTGGTGAGTTTTCATTGGCTTTTTTTGAGTGGCCGGTCCGTTGGGGAAGTCTTGGAAGGTGGGAGAGAGGGTGGGTTTTATCTGCAAGTGGTGACCTCTGGGGGGGTCAGTGATAGAAAGTTAGGCGGCGGCCACCCAGATGACAAACCCGCATTCCCAAGGCTGGCCCCTGGGCCACTGCGCTGGTTCCTGGCATTTCTGGAACTGTCCCCACGCACAAGCCTCAGTGCTGACCGGACAGGCAGGACGGCTGTGAGGACTGGTTGGAGCGGGTCAGTGCCGCGCCTGTGGTCACGAGGAGGCTGGGTGAGGCGTGTGGCCTCCCGCCCACCCAGCGCCCAGCTTCCTGCTCTGAGTCACGCGGGGACCACGTGGCTCCCCAAGGCTGCCCAGCGACCCCCGCGTCCACACGGTGCAGGCCTCGCACCGGCTGCCCCCGCTGAGCCGCCGTCTGTCTTGCAGAGCTACCTGATTGGGTGGGCCCAGTTCCGGAGGAACCCCTGGCTGCTGGCCTACCTCGTGGTGCTGGTTGTGTCTCTCCTGGACTGGATCGTGTCGCTGAGTCTCGTCTGCCAGGAGGTGGGTGGTCAGGCGGCCCCAAGGGGGAGTGTGGAGCTCTAGAGGGGGTGAGGGTGCAGATGAACGGTGTGGGTTACGGGGGAGAGCCCTGGGGCCCTGCAGAGGGAGTGGCCAGGCGGCTTCGAGGGTGGCAGGGAGATTTTGGGGGTGGGGGCGCAGGTGAACAGTGTGGGTTACAGGGGAGAGCCCTGGGGCCCAGCGTCCCTCTGGCCCAGCTCTGCGCCATCCAGCCCATGTCAGTCACCCACAGGCCCGAGCCTTGTCCCCACCTTCAGGCCCAGGGAAGGCGTGAGGCCCTGGGGGTGAGTTCCAGGGTCCAGTCTGCCTGCCATCTGCAATCCTGCCCCCAGGTGCGCTGCCTGCCCAGAACACCCAGAGGCACCGCCCTGTGATTCAATAGATCCGAGCTTGCAGATGTGGGTTTGGGGGCGTCTGTAGCCCTGAGGGCCGGCTGGGGACACACAAGCCCGGCGAGGTGCTTTCAAAAGAATTTACCGTATGGGCTCAGACAGGGCTTGAGTAAGAAAGCGAGAGGGGAAAGCCCCTGCCCTGGGGCTGTGGAGCTCAGGGGAGAGGCTCCGGCCCTCTGGGGGATGCTGGTGCTTCCAAGAGGTGCGGCGGTTACTTAGTTCTGGGGGTGCTGGAGGCCGGGGACTGGGGACACCCTGGGTGCTGCCAGCAGGAATGGCATGTGGACAGAGGCCGAGGGGCACCCCTGCCCCTCCTGGTGCCCTCCCGCCCAGTGGGGCAGCCGATGCAGGTGTCAGGGGTGTTAGAGGTGGGTTCCCAGCTCACAGCAGGGCTGTGGGGGTGGGGGGTGGTACCCCCTGCAGCCGCCCTCACCCCCGTGCCTCCTCCACATCCCTGCATGAGCACCCTCCTCCCTGAGGAACTGCTGCCCCCTCCCCACCAAGGAGAAGGCTCGCCCCCTCCCCAGACGGGGCAGAGGCCAGCCCAGCCACCGCCAGCTCCATTTCTGAGTGGTGGTCACGGTGTCCATCAGGTATCCCCGAACATTCTGGGTGAGGGTCGTCCGTGAAATTAGGGAAGAGAGAGGCATGAGGGCCCTTACTGTGCACAGACACTGTCTGTGTAACCAGCAGGGAGGACCGAGTGGCTTGTGTGCTGAGGGGCTGGGGACCTGAACTCACACTTGCAATCTCCCTGCCCCTGCCCCACATCCCTGGGTCTCTGTACACAAGGACCTTCACTCCTGAGGGTCTCAAGTCCGTGGCAGTCCTGCCTCTTTATTCCTGGAATTTTGTGACAGTTGTTTGTCCTGGATGTCCCTCGGGGGAGCCCACACAGACCTCCCTGTTCCTCTGGGCGGCAGCTTCCCAAGCCCGCCGTGGTAACTGGAGCTCTGCGCCCTGCCTACCGGCCCCGAGTCCTCTTCACGGACAGCTGTGGTGCAGAAACACCGTCCTCGGGGGTGGTCCTGGGAGAGGTAGGGGGGCAGGGGGCAGAGTCCATGCCCGCCCACTTGCCTGTCTGCTGAGGACAGCTGACTGCCTTGCTTGGGGTGGGGCTGGCGAGTCCCCCTGGGGGCCACAATGCGGCCGGTGCTGGGCCGTGCCAGTGGCCAGGGTGGGGAGGTCTGTACTGTTGGCCCCGGGCGTGACCCGCAACCCCATCCCCTGAAGCTGCAGGGGACAGGCGACCAGCTGAGCAGAGGCGGGGGTGAGGGTGCCCAGTGGGGCTGCCAGCCGGAGGTGAGGGGAGGGTGCCCTGGGCTTCCAGGCAGCCGTGGAGGGCTTGGGCAGGGAGGGGAGGCCATCAGCCTTGTGTGTGTGAGACAAGAAGATGCCCACTAGGACATGTCTGGAGTTGACAGCTTGGGTTGCAGATTGAACGGGGAGGGGCCCTTAATACTGCAAGGACAGACCAGTTCCCTGGGCCGTGAGGCCAGCGAGAGGGGAGGAGGGGCTCAGGATCCAGCACATGGTTGGGCACAGAGTGGGTGACCCAGGTGTCAGGCAGGGGGAGGTGCCTGCCGGCCAGGCTGGAACACAGGAGGTGATCTTGGGCTCAGAGGCTTGGCAGTCACCGCGGGCCGGTCCAGTGCCCTCGGGCAGGAGGGCGGGTTGGCTGGAACAGGGACAAGGAACACACGAGTGAAGGGGAGTGTGGATTTTTTGTTGTGAGTGGAAGGTATTGAAGCGCGTGGTGTGTGCGCGTGTGGGGACGGGGTGAGAGCTCTGGGGGGCCTCTGAGGGGCCAGGGTCCTGAGCACAGGGAGGAGGGCCCTCGGGTGTGACAGGAGGGGGAGAGGAAGGGGTGTGTGTTGATGTGTGTGTTTGTGTGAGCATGGAGGTGCAGGTGTGTGTAAGCACGTGGAGGGGTGGGGGTGGTGTGTGCGTGTGTGTGTGCGGAGGTGCAGGTGTGTGTGTGTGTGAGCGTGGAGGTATAGGGTGTGTGTGTGTGAGCGTGGAGGTATAGTGTATGTGTGCGCACGTGTGTGAGCATGGAGGTGTGCGTGAGCATGGAGATGCGGGTGTTTGTGTGTGAGTGTGAAAGTGTGGGTGTTTGTGTGTGTGTGAGCGTGGAGGTGCGGGTGTGCATGTATGTGTGAGTGTGGAGGTGCGGGTGTGCGTGTGTGTGAGCGTGGAGGTATAGGGTATGTGTGTGCACTTGTGTGAGCATGGAGGTGTGCGTGAGCGTGGAGGTGTGGGTGTTTGTGTGTGTGTGAGCATGGAAGTGTAGGTGTGCGTGTGTGTGTGAGCGTAGAGGTGCGGGTGTGCGTGTGCGTGAGCGTGAGCATGGAGGTATAGGGTGTGTGTGTGAGTGTGGAGATGTGGGTATGTGTGTGAGCGTGGAGGTGTGGGTGTGTGTGTGAGCGTGGAGGTGTGTGAGTGTGTGTGTGAGCGTGGAGGTGTGAGTGTGTGTGTGAGCGTGGAGGTGTGGGGGTGTGTGTGAGCGTGGAGGTGTGTGAGTGTGTGTGTGAGCGTGGTGGTTTGGGGTTCCTGCTCACTTTCTGCCGGTCTGGTCTGTGTGGGAGGCTGTGACCCAGAGCATATGAGGGCCTGGGGGCCGCAGATTGAGGAGGCCTGGGACAGCCCCTGTAGGGCAGGACAGCGGCTTCCCAGACAGATCCAAGGGCGCCCATCCTCTGTGAGAGCTGGGTAGGGGGGCTGGGGAGACAGGCTGGTCACCCCCTGGCCCGGTGCTGGCTCGTCGGGGGGCCTGAGGGCCCTGGGTTCCGACCTGGGCTCGGAGGGATGTCGACGTCAAGGTCGGCCGAGTGGGCAGCCTGGGGATAGCCGGGGCCGTGGCCGTCCTTACAGAGCGTCGGGCCTCTAGGCCCATCCTGGGGGCTGTGCTCAGGGTCCCGGGTGCGGGTCTCTTGCAGCCCCTGCGAGTGCGCCGGCTGCTGCGCCCCTTCTTCCTGATGCAGAATTCCTCCATGATGAAGAAGACGCTCAAGTGCATCAGGCGCTCGCTGCCGGAGATGGCCAGGTGGGCGCTGGGCCAGGTGGGCGTGGGGTCAGATGGGCATGGGGCCAGGTGGGCGCTGGGTCAGTTGGGCATGGGGTCAGGTGGGTGCTGGGCCAGGTGGGCCGTGGGGTCAGGTGGGTATGGGGCCAGGTGGGTGCTGGGCCAGGTGGGCCGTGGGGTCAGGTGGGCATGGGGTCAGGTGGGCGTGGGTCAGGTGGGTGTGGGTCAGGTGGGCGCTGGGGACAGATGGGAGCTGGGTCAGGTGGGCATGGGGGCCAGGTGGGCCCTGGGACAGGTGGGTATGGGGTCAGGTGGGCCCTGGGACAGGTGGGTACGGGCTCAGGTGGGCACGGGGCCAGGTGGGCGCTGGGGTCAGGTGGGTGCTGGGTCAGGTGGGCATGGGGTCAGTTGGGCATGGGGCCAGGTGGGCGCCAGGACCAGGTGGGCACCAGGGTCAGATGGGAGCTGGGTCAGGTGGGCACTGGGGTCAGGTGGGTGCTGGGTCAGGTGGGCATGGGGCCAGGTGGGCGCTGGTATCAGATGGGAGCTGGGTCAGGTGGGCGCCGGGGTCAGGTGGGCGCTGGGGTCAGGTGGGCGCTGGGGTCAGGTGGGTGCTGGGTCAGGTGGGCATGGGGCCAGGTGGGCGCTGGTATCAGATGGAGCTGGGTCAGGTGGGCGCCAGGGTCAGGTGGGCGCCGGGGTCAGGTGGGTGCTGGGGTCAGATGGGCGCTGGGGTCAGGTGGGCGCTGAGTCAAGTGGGCTGGCAGGGCGGGGCGGGGATTTCTGCTCCCTGCTGGGGGCCTGGGGCTCCCTTCCTCTGGCCAGGGGAGCTTATGGGCAGGAGGCACTTGGGGGTCCCTGTCTCGCACCTAAGGCAGCCCTCGTAACGGCCTTGCTTGACCCCTGCCCCCTGCTCCATGCTGCATGCGCTTCCTGCCTTGGCTGTGGCTGCTGACTTCCCTCCGTCCCTGGCCCCCCACCCGCTCCCTGCACCCCCACCCCCATGGCTCACGTGGCTGACCCCTCACTGCTGGCCCAGGTTGATGGCAGTGGCCTTTCTCCTCTGCAAGTCCTGGGGGTCCTTGGAACTATCTGTCCTGGGACAGGTTTGCTAGGGCTGCACTTCTGCCAGAGTGCACTGAGCAGGCGGCTGGGTCGGGGCAGGGAGCTCCCCGCTGGGCCGGGTCAGCGGGGCCGGGACCGCGTCCTCCCGGCACTGAGTGCCGCCCCCCCCGCCCCCAGCGTCGGGCTGCTGCTGGCCGTGCACCTGTGTCTCTTCACCGTGTTTGGGATGCTGCTCTTCACCGGCGAGAAGGTACTGCGCTGTCTGCTCTGCTCCGCCAGGCAGCACCCTGCCAGGCGACCCACAGTTGGCTGTTCACGGACCCTCCTTCTCTGCACCCCTCTTAGATGGAGGCCTCTCAGACTGGCCATCAGGGAGCCCCTTTCAGCCCCTGCCTGTTTCTCCAGAGGGGACCCCTTCCTGCCGGGACCCCTCCCCTCTCAGCCCCTCACTGCTTCCCAGCCCCCGGCAGCTTCTTGCTGCGTGGAGGTGTCCTCTGTGTAACTCTGTGCGCGTGCTGTGTGTGTGTTGCTACCTTTGTGTGTACACGCGTGGGGGTATGTGTGTGTGTGTCTGTGTAACTGTGTGCCCTGTGTGTGTGTATGTTTTATCTCTGCGTGTGCATGCACGGGGGTGTCTGTGTGTGTGTTTCTATCTCTGTGTGTACATGCGTGGGGGTGTCTGTGTATATGTCTATGTGGCTCTGTGTGCTGTGTGTTTCTGTGTGTGTACACACAAGGGGGTGTCTGTCTGTGTGTCTGTGTAGACTGTGTATGTGTGTTTTTATCTGTGTGTGCATTCATGGGGGCGTCTTGTGTGTGTGTATGTGTAACTCTGTGTATGTGTGTGTGTTTCTGTCTCTGCCGTGTGCATGCATGGGGGTGTCTGTGTCTGTGTGTGTGTCTATGTAACTGTGTGTTTCTATCTCTGTGTGTAGATGCATGGGGTGTCTGTGTGTGTCTGTGTGTAACTGTGTGCTGTGTGTTTCTATCTCTGTATGTGTGTGTGTTTCTATCTCTGCCGTGTGCATGCATGGGGGTGTCTGTGTGTATGTAACTGTGTGCGTGCTGTGTGTTTCTCTGTGTGTACACGCATGGGGGTGTCTGTGTGTGTGTCACTGTGTGTGTGTGTGTGTCTATGTAACTGTGTGTTTCTGTCTCTGTGTGCATGCATGGGGGTGTCTGTGTCTGTGTGTGTGTGTCTATGTAACTGTGTGTTTCTATCTCTGTGTGCATGCATGGGGGTGTCTGTGTGTGTGTCACTGTGTGTGCACACATGGGGTGTCTGTCTGTGTGTGTGTGTGAGTCTGGGTGGCAGGGGCAGCTCGGCCAGGAGGTGGGACCAGTGAGTGTCTCAGGACCCACGTGTCTGCCCAGTGTCACCGCTGTTTATGGAGCGCAGGACGGGTGGGGTGGGTGAGGGTGCCTCCCCGGGAGTGGGGGAGGGGTGGGCCTCTGACCTGGGAACACGGAGGGTCCCGAGGTGTCTGTGGAGGGCTGGCCCTCGGGTGGCAGCTAGGACAGTGGCCTTGCGAGGCTCCCTGAGTGATGAGGTGGTTTTCTGTGCCTGGGTGAGCGCCTCCCGCCCACAGTGTCCAGGGCACATGCACGGCCCGTGGACTCTGGCTGGGAGCGGGTGGGCCGCCCCCCACTGGGCCCTCTTGGCCCAGGCTGTGATGCTGCCTGCCAGGCTGGTGAGAGCTGTTCACTGTGGCTCCGAGCAGGCCTGCCCAGTGGCTGGTGTCCGTGTGGGGCATCCCTGGACACTGCCTCTCAGGCCCAGAGGTCCTGAGTGTGGTCTGCCCGGCCTGGAGCTCGGAGCCCACAGGGAGGAGATGGAGAGATGGGCTCTGAGGCTGCGCAGCCGTAGCGGGAGGTCCGCGCTTGTTGGGTCTGGGGCCTGAGCTTTGTGGCCTGAGGCCCGGTGACTCCTCAGTGCTGCCGTGTCTGCTTTTGCAGGACGCCGGGCAGGACCGGGAGCGGCTGACCTACTTCTTCAACCTGCCTGAGGCGCTGACCACCCTCCTGGTGCTGCTGACCACCGCCAACAATCCCGACGGTGCGGGGGCCGGGAATAGGGCGGCACTGGGGGGTGGGCGGGGGCACGGAGCTAGAGCTGAGCCTGGCACTGGGCGTGGGGGCCCCCGAAGCCTCTTTGTCGAGAGCTGGGGATTAAAGGTGGAGCCCCCGCCTCCTCTTTGCTGGTTTTCTCTTTCCCCTTTTTCGAGTATCCTTCTCTCTCCTACCCTCCACCCTCTTCTTCCCTTTTCTTTCTGGTCTTCTTTTTCTGTTCCTTTTCCTCTTCTGCTCATTTTCTGAGTCCTGAGAAGCTCGAGGTGGACACACTTCTTTGTGGTGATGGACCGACCTGGGCTCAGCGGGCCCCTGGGCTCAGCGGGCCCCTGGTGGCCTCCTCCTCTTTGAGGCTCAGCCCCACCATGTGTGAGGCCCCGGGGTCTCTGGTGGCTGTGACATTGACTGTGTCAGGGTTGTTGATAGGGCCTTGGTCTGCTTAGGCCGGGTGTGTGGCCAGGAGGTGAGGGTGTTGCGGTCCTTGGGCTCAGCTGTGGCCTGGCCAGCCTGGCTGGGGCCTTTCGTCTTGGGCTGGGGTGGTCACCCACCATAGAGACCCTCCCAAGAGGTCAGCCACTGGCTTCCATACTGGGTGAGAGCTGTGCCCGGGACCCTGAGCACTGCCCCCACGTGTCCTGTGAGTCCTCCAGTCACTGAGGGGAGGGCTGGGCTTTGTCTGCAGGGAGTGCTCACAGGGATGTGTACAGGATGAGCATCCCCCGGAGGTAGCGAGTTCCCCGCCCCCACTGGTGTGCAGGCAGAGGTGCGAGGGGCAGAATTTGGGCAAGACGGCCTTCCGGGTCCACCAACACAGGGCCCTCCTTTCTGTTGAAAAGACAGTGGTTTAAGACGATGAAAGGGGTCGGCTGGACCTTGGGCTTATGCGTGTTTTATTTGCTCTGGTTTCTTTCAGTGATGATCCCTGTGTATTCCAGGAACCGAGCCTACGCCATCTTCTTCATAGCCTTCACCCTGATTGGTGAGTCGGGGCGGGTCTGCAGGGGTCACCTGGGGCAAGGGTCTAGGTGTGTTCCCCAGCCCTGCGACCTCCCCTCCACGTGACTCTGTGCGACCGCCAGTGCCTCAGTGCCTGCTGGGCAGGCCAGGTGGCGCCCCCATCTATACACGAGGGCCTCGGGTCCCTGCCCTGCTCCCTCAGCCAGCCTGCTGCTGGCGGGCTGGCGGCCGCTCCTGCCCGCACGGTCCTCGCTGGCCGTGTGGTCCCGCTGACCATGGCCTTTCCTCTCCCAAGGGAGCTTGTTTCTGATGAACCTGATGACGGCCATCATCTACAACCAGTTCCGGGGCTACCTGATGGTGAGCGGAGCTGCCCCCCTGCCCGGCTGTGCCTGGAGCTGCCCCTGGAGGCCTGGCAGGGAGCTGGCCGGCAGGGTGGCCCGGGGCTGTGTGGGTGTGGACGTGGGTGGGAGGGCGGGGCCTGTGGCGGTCTCGGCATGACCCCCGCCTCTCTGCCGTGGGTGACCTCCCTCTCTGCTCCCCGGGGGTGCTGGCCCCACAGCCACCCCTGGCCCCTTCCCTGCCCCACCTCCTCTGGGGGGAAAGCAAGAAGACTAAAACCCCCGGGGCAGTGACCACCCTCCCCACCCCCCTTGTAGGTGGGCCAGGGGCCCCAAGTCCACTGAGAAGGGATGCGCACCTTAGTGAACTTCACAGTGGTGGCTGTCGGCAGGGCCTGGCCCTTGTCCTCTGTGACTGCCCCCCGATGCCCTCAGGGCGAGGGGCTGCTCCCTGGGCTGCGAGTGAGCCGGGGCTGTCTGGGGCGAGGGGCAGGGTGGCCAGGGACAGGGCTGGGCCAAGCCCCTCAGCCCCATCCCCTCTTCAGATGTCTCTCCAGACCTCACTGTTGCGGAGACGCCTGGGGACCCGGGCTGCCTACAAGGTCCTCTCGTCCGTGACAGCGGAGGGAGAAACCCACCCCGAGCGGTGAGAGCGGGGGCTCCCGCCCCTCTCCCGAGGCTGCTCTGGGAGGGGTGTTCATGGAGGGGCGCTTCCCGAGATCCCTGCTGGCAGTGGATAGAAAGGCTCCTTTGGAGTCAAGCATCCCTGGGCGGGTTCCATGGTCCTGGTGTCCGAGTTAACTCATGTCCTCATGACCTGCTTGAGATCCCGGTCTGGCGGGGGTCACACATTCTGGCCTGTCCCCCTGGCGCCCTTCCCACACCCGAGCTGTGACTTGGGGTCCAGGACGAGAAAGGCCTGGGATGCACGTCCACTCTGCCCCCCACTCCGTGACAGCTTGGAGGCAGTGTCACAGAGCAGCTCCGGTCCCCACCACTCACTGGCCCCGGGGCCTGTGGTTGCACGCTCTAGCCGCTCCTCTCTAAGGCAGGACCACGGGGTCTCGGGATTTTGGAGACAGGAGGACCATCAAGCGCTCCTTCCTGGAGAACTTGTCACTGCCCGGGTTGCTCGGGGCAGCGGTCAGGGCGCCTGAGGGTGCTGAGTTGGCTGGGCTCACTGAGGGCATCTTCCCCGCAGACTTGGGGTGAAGCCTGAGGATTTCTTGCAAGTGCTCCAGAAAGTCCAGCTGGACAGTGACCACAAACAGGCCATCACAGAGGTACTGGTCCCCCTTCCCCCCGCCCCACCTGTGCCTCTGGGCTCCCTAGGCCATGTGGGGGTTATTTCAGACCAGCCCGGCTGGCCTGGTCCTGGTGGGCCTGGGGCGGCTCCCTTCCTGCCCGTGGCCTGGCTGCGCAGCACACCCGTGTGCTCCTGCTTTGCAGAAGCTGCATTCCCGTGGCGGCGGCCTGCTGTCAACTGACGAGTTTCAGAAGCTCTTCGACGAGTTTGAAAAGAGGGTGGTTAAAGAGGTAACTATGGCCGGGCCAGGGGCACCTGGGGTTAGCGGGGAAGTCCTTGGTGTCTCTTGGCGTAAATCGCCTGGGTCACTTTTAGTGACCGGCCCCGGGACTCATCCTCCCAGGGTTTCTGGCCCCTAGGGTGTTCGTGGGAGCAGAGCTGGTGTGGCTCTTGGAAACTGGGGAGATTTTGTGATCTCACGAAATTCCCAGGCCACAGGGACCGTAGTCCTGACCCAGAGGAACTTCCCAGTTTTCTCCATTCTTCATGATAGACTTCTCTTCTCCTCTCACATGTCCTAACCCAGGAGGTGCCTGAGTTTGTCTGAAACCTTTGTCTGTTGTCCTTGACGCTGATTTTTAAGGTTAGCGGGTGGGCTTCAGTATCCAGCTTAACACTGTGTCCACAAGACCCCGGCCTGCCTGCATTTTATGTGGCAGGTGTCTAGGAGGTGGCAGGGGAGGAGGTGCAGGGAGACGGCTGAGCTGTTCCCAAGCAGACTGTGGGGCCGTGGAGGGGGCTGCCGCTCCAGCCGCTCCAGCCACCTGGCCTTGACAGGGCCGAGCTGGGCTTGAATGCGGATTGAAGAGGTGGAGTCAGTCGTCTCCTGTTGATCGAATCCCTCGCAGCTCAGTGTCACCATTGAGCCAGTCAGCTCAGCTGCTGTAGCGAGTATCACAGCCTGGAGGTACTTAAATACCAGGGCTTACCGTCTCCAGGTCTGGAGGCTGGAGTCAGAGGCCCAGGCGTGGGCAGGGCCGGCGTGTGGACGGAGGCTGGAGTCGGAGGCCCAGGCGTGGGCGGGGCCAGTGTGTGGATGGAGGCTGGAGTCGGAGGCCCAGTCGTGGGCAGGACTGGTGTGTGGACGGAGGCTGGAGTCGGAGGCCCAGGCGTGGGCCGGGCCTGTGTGGATGGAGGCTGGAGTCGGAGGCCCAGGCGTGGGCGGGGCCGGCGTGTGGACGCCGTATGCTCCCTCTGTATTCGTGTGGGTTTCCCTCTGTTGTGTGTCTGTGCCCTCATCTCCCCTTCTTTTAAGGTCAGCAGTCCTACGGGATTAGGGCCCACCCCAGTGACCTCATTTTAACTTAGTTGGCTCTTGAAAGACCCAGTTTCCAAATGCAGTCGCATTTGAGGTCCTGGGGTTAGGCTTTCAAAATATAAACTTTGGGGGATGCACCTTAGCCCACAAGTGTGTTCTCCAGGTCTGTGGTCAACCTCTGTGGCATCAGGCCCCAGTCAGAGGTGGTTTTCCCTGAGAACATGAGGCCTTTCCAGGTCCCCCCAGAGGCAAGTCCTGTTTGGCCTGGAGCTTTGGGTGCTGTACCCTTGGCCCCTGGGTGGTCAGCAGCATCCTCACTGCAGGACCCATGGGGGACAGGAGATGGTTATGGGGACAGACAGGCGGGCACTTGGTATGTTAACATACATGATACTGTCTGTGTCCAGGTGACTCGAAGGAGATAGTAAGTACGTGCAGGTTTTATAGAAACCATGACGATGGTTTTCAAAGGATAGTAAATCCGGAAACACCTTTCTAGATGATGGTCCTGGGGCAGGAGGTTTGCTGGGCCCAGGAGGCAGCTCTTGGCAGCTGTTTGTTGTTTTGATTTGCTGTGATCCAGCCCCTTTCTGGGTGCAGCCTGACCTGGGTGAGAAAATGTTGGGAAGGTGGGCTCCTTTCTCAAGGTTCACTGGGCCAGCCAGACCCTCCCTGGGCACTTGCCAGCTGGCCTGTAGGATGCTGCTGGGTCCAGGTCGTCCAAGACCAACTCTCCCCTTGTCTTCAGTCAGGATCTGATATCAAAAGGAGGTTCCTGGTTGTGGTGGTGGCTGATGACTGGTCGCCCCTGCAGGCCACCCCCCTCATCTGGCCACAGCCCCATCCGGTCACGCCCCTCCATGGACCACACCCTCAACTGGTGACGCCCCTCCTCTCACCACACCCTCCGCTCGCCATGCCCCTCCATGGACCACACCCCTTTGGCCACACCCCTCTCTGGCCACACCCTCCGCTGGCCACGCCTTTCCTGCTGTGGTTAATAAGATGCTCTTTTCCCATACGCCCTAGATCTGAAGCGCAGAACTATGGTTTGAGGTGGGAGTTTGGGTCCTAGAAGTCTGGGGAGCTGTGATGTCCTTGTCGTTGTTTTATGACGTCCTCCTTCCCCCTCAGCGGGCAGGCAGGTGCTTCAAGGATTGTTAGCACGTGAGTGCTTGTTCCAGGTGCCCTGACAGGCTGTGATTTTGGAATCACTTCTGAAGAGAGGCGTTCTCTAGGTGGCTGATAGCAGGACATCAGGAGCCTTCATGAGAGTCCTCCCACATACAGTCACCTTCTGCCATCACCCAGGCCTTGGTCCAGCGCTTGTCAGTCCGTGCCAATTGGCTGCAGAGAAGGCACCATGCCAGCTTCTGAAAGCCTGTTTCTCTCTTACTTTTGTTGGCTGCGTCACACGGCATGTGGGATCTTAGTTCCCTGACCAGGGATCGAACCCGTGACCCCTGCAGTAGAAGCCCGGAGTCCTAACAACTGGACCACCAGGATGTCCCTGTTTTTGTTGCTTTTGAGGTTAAAAACATAGTAGGCATTCATTATAGATAGTAGAAAGAAATAGAAAAACCCACCTAACTGTCCACCTTCCGAGAAGTCATTTCACGGAAATTGTTTCAGGGTCTGTTGTTTTCCTAATAATGATGTGATGAATGAATTCATCCTTCTTGCAATAGTTTAACATAACGGATAATGCTGGAGTCTCTTTTGGCCAATGTATCAGTCTGGGTTCAGGCAGGAGACAGGAGTCACGTAGAAATTTAACATTGAGAAGTATTAACTGTGATAAGAGAGTCACTGTAACATATGGGGAAGCTCTGTGGTCCCCGAGGGTGGAGGAAGATGCCTGGGGAAGAACAGACCTGGGAGGGGACCCCTTCCCCAAGGCCAGGGTCTGGACGCCTTTGGAGAAGTTGTGGTCCAGAGCCCAGGGGGACAGAGATGTTTGCTGGTTTACCTGGGCTGGAGCTGTTCTGCGGTCACTAGGCAAGCAGGATGCCACCATCTAGGGTGCAGCAGGCGCTGGCCATGAGCAGAGCGTGTGGAGTGCAGAGGGAGCTGGGCACTGGGGCCGGCTGGCGGCCTCTGGGCACCAGTACCCACGTGGAGGACATTCTTACGGGGTCAGGCTGTGCTGTAGGTCACCAGGGAACCGTGCGTCTGAGTGTGGGGCTGGGTCAGAGCTCCACAGGTGTCCTTCCCCGACTTGAGGCGTGGTTATTGTGACAGAGGAGCCAAGTGTTCCGTTTGATCAAATTTAAATTTGAATCAAGTGGTCATGGCCAGTGAGTGGCTGCCCCGCGGGATGGCCCATCTCGTGCTGCAGTGATTGCTTTGTGCCTCTGTCCTGGTGCACAGGCAGGGGCCTCTCTAGGGGGGGCAGGTTGGCGTGGGTCTCTGGGAGGGGGAGCAGGGTGGCATGGGAGTGCAGAGTCTCACAGGCATCTTCATGGTGTATTTGTTGCCCAGCTGCCCTCCTCTGATCAGGCTCTACTCCAGCCTGGTGACAGTGTGTGAGTTACCTCCGTTCTGTGCTAAGTTTTCATAGTTATTAGCGAATAATTTATGCGTACATTTTCACGTGACACTTGGCACGTTTGAGACGACTGCATGCCTGTCCGTCTCGGGCCGCTTGCAGCATCAGTGCCCTGGGTTATTTCCCCATCTCTCGGTGTTAGACGACTGTGGCGATCATCTTTGTGCATAAAACTGACGCCATTTGAGAGGCTTTCCTGAGGCTGGAGAGTCTGGGTGGCAGGCAAGGTGGGAAGACTGAGTCCCAGGAGAAGAGGGTTGGGCGTCTCGGTCCCCCGTGGCCGAGGCCGGCTCCATTGTGTTTCTGAGTGTGCGTGTCCCCCCAGCACCCGCCGCGGCCCGAGTACCGGTCTCCGTTTCTGCGGACCACCCAGTTCCTCTTCGGCCACCACTACTTTGACTACCTGGGCAACCTCATGGCCCTCGGAAACCTCGTGACCATCTGCGTGAGTGCGGTTTGCCCTGGCGTCGCTGCCCGGTGGCTCTCTCACCGGCCCCCGGGCTGAGCTGCCGACCGCTTTGGCTCCCCAGGTGTTCCTGGTGTTGGACGCACACGTGCTGCCCAAGGACCGTGACGACTTCGTGCTGGGGGTGAGCTCTGCAGTCATGGGGCTGTCATCCAGGGTGATGGGGCGTGAGGAGGCAGAGCACACAGCCTCCCCACCTCGGGCCCCGGTCCCTGGGAGGCAAGGCCATCCTGGTGCTTCACAGCAGTCTGTGGAGTAGGGAGACGTAGGGCGTGGGGTTTGAGGGCCTGTCTGATGGCCGGGGGAGCCTGGATTGGGGGGTACAGGTGTGCCAGTTGTGGTTGAAGCCGTGCCTGGGGTACAGGTCCCCTGAGGAGAGGATGTGGAGCAAGAAGTGGGTGCTGAGATGCCCATGTCTGGGGGTAGGGGGCTCAGGAAGAACCTCCCAGAAGGGTGTGAGGAGCACCAAGGAAGTGGGAGGGGAGGGTCACGTGGCTCCAGCGTGGGAGGGGGTGTCTGTGCGCCACAGGTTTCACCATGTGCAGCAGGCCGGGACCCACGGGGCCCTGTGGACAGAGGCGCATGGATCTCATCGGCCCCACTGTGGGTGGGGGACATTGAGGGAGGTCGGGGAGCTGGGTGGGACCCACGGGACCTTGTGGACAGAGGCGCATGGATCTCATCGGCTCCACTGTGGGTGGGGGATGTTGGGGGAGGTCGGGGAGCCGGGTGGGACCCACGGGACCTTGTGGACAGAGGCGCATGGATCTCATCGGCTCCACTGTGGGTGGGGGACGTTGGGGGAGGTTGGGGAGCCGGGCGGGACCCACGGGGCCCTGTGGGCAGAGGCGCATGGATCTCATCGGCCCCACTGTGGGTGGGGACGTTGGGGAGGTCGGGGAGCCGGGCGGGACCCACGGGTGGCGCCGGCATTGAACGCTGGGCACGCTTCTCCCTCTCAGATTCTCAACTGCATCTTCATCCTGTACTACCTGCTGGAGATGCTGCTCAAGGCGTTCTCTCTGGGCCTGCAGGGCTACCTGTCCTACTCCAGCAACGTGTTTGACGGGCTCCTCACCATCGTCCTGCTGGTAAAGTCTGAGACGGCTGAGGCGCAGCCTCTCGGGTGGGTGGTGTGCACTCAGCCTGTGCACAGGGTCTCAGCTGCCCCTGGACCCCAGGGGGCCGTAGGGCCTGGGCCTCCCGCCTCCGGTGACAAAGGGGCTGACTCCCCCAGGTTCGGCTGCCTGGCGGGGGGCTACAGGAGGCTCATTTCCGCTGCCTCTGTGGGTTGTTGGGGCTGGGGCAGAGTGAGGGCAGGCTGCCTCTCCTGACACCCCAGGGACGCCTGCAAGGAACCTGCAGACCCCGCCAGCCAGCCCAGCCCCCCCAAGGACAGTGGGGCCTCGGCGTGTGGAGGGACGGGCAAGGTCTCAAGCACTGGGGGTCTTGGGAAGTGTCTCCCTGGATCCCGGGGGAGTGAGGGGTTGCTCCTGGTGTGCACATCACAGCAGCAATATTAGTGCAATATGTATTCGCGTTTGATAGATCAGAGCCGTGGGCCCTCGGCAGCAGCAGGGAGGCAGCTGAGAGGAGGGCCTTCCTGTCCATCCTGGACCGCAGTTTCTCCTGAGCCCGGAACTCCGAGGCCCTGTCCTAGCCCTGCCCTCCGCACGTGCAGCCCCACTCCTGAGGCCAGGGCATCCTCAGCAGCAGGACCAGCTGAGGGGCAGGACCGGCTGTGGTTTCTCCCCAGATCCCCTTGGGGCCCACGTGTTAGAGCCGCTGGTGGGCCTGCCGTAGCGAGCCTTCTTCTCTTTTGTGATTAAAGGTTTTGGAGATCTCCACTCTGGCTGTGTACGGCTTCCCACACCGGGGCTGGTATGTGTCACGGAGAATCTGGGGAGGCCTGGCTAGCGCCCCAGGGAAGGGTGTGCGTCCTGCCTCCAGCCACTGGTGCAGGCCCCTTTAGGGCCGAAGGCCTGACTCGCAGGCGAGTGGCCACAGCTCCTGCCCCGCCATGGCCTGTGGGGTCAGACGCCTTCTCTGCTCTTAGGGACTCTGCCTTAAAGGCCTTGTGGCCGCCTGCAGGACGATCGTGTTCCCAGAGCTGGGGTGGGAGGCTCTGGAGGTGCCCCTGCGATTGGACCTGGGGCCCAGGTGTGCCGGGGGCCAGAAGCAGGGAGGCCCCCGCCATCACTTCCCACTCTGGGCATCAGTTCATTTCCCTGTAGACGTCAGGGTGGCTCAGGGCTTGCTGAACTCACGCTGCCCCCAGTTCTGGCCACACGTTTGGCCAGGGGTCCCAGGGTGCCTTGCGGCGTGGTGTATGGCAGCCTTGGGGGTCTTACTGCCCAAAGCACAGCTGCCCTGGTGAACTTGCGTGCTGACCTCGTGCCCTCAGGGGGCCTCTTGGTCCGTCGGCTGGGCTGCCTTTGTCTTAGTGGCGCGCTTCTGAGTCGTCTGACGAGGGTGGACTGGATAAGTCCTGCCCCTTGGGGTCTCGGCAGGGGTCTGTGTCGAGGGGGACGGAGGTGGGAGCAGTGAAGTCTCGAGGCCGCCCGGCGGCTGTGGGGCCAGCTCTCCGTGTTTCTTACGTGCACTGAAAACCCACAGGACGCTTCTGTTGGGAGGCGGTGAGGGGTGTGTCCTGGGTGAGAATGGGTAAAATTTAAATAGAAACGAGAGCACAGTAAGGCCCATGAGGGACACCCAGGGGACAGGGTCAGAGGATAGGAGACGGGTCTGGGGCCATGTCTCTGCCAGCTCTGCTGGGGCCAGAGCTGGGCGTCTGGAGCCCCAGGGTTCTCCCGTCACATTGCCCTGCGCCCGGGGAGGTGTTGCCACGAGCGCCCTGGGCTGCGGGCTCAGGCCCTGCCCTCTTGTCTCGGCAGAGCTCTTCCGGTCAGTGGCGCCTGTGGGGCGACTTCCTGGCACCCCTGGTGGCTCTCTCTGCGTCTCTGTCTCTGGACTGCGCGTCTCTTGGCGTCTCCTCGCCGGCTAACCCGTCTCCGCGTGTCTCTGCAGGAAGCCGGCGATGCTGGGCCTGCTGTCGCTGTGGGACATGACACGGCTGGTGAACGTGCTCATCGTCTTCCGCTTCCTACGCATCATCCCCAGCATGAAGGTACGCCGGCGCCTGCCGGGCCTCGCTCTGGGGGTGGGCGTGCCTGCCGGGCAGGGACTGGGGCTGAGCACCGTCCCCCCAAGTACCTGGGGTCCCTCTGCATGCACCCCAGCCTTGCGTCCTGGCTGGGCGATGCTGGAGGCGGTTGGGAGCATAAGGGCGTCCAGCCCAGACAGCAGGGGGATGTCGGTGGGACCCGGGGGAGGTCACATGCTCCTCGGGGTCCCTGGCCTTTGTGTGGGGCCAGTGTGCCCTCAGGCATCCTGAGTTTATGAATGGCCTTGGCATGGGCTGCCGGTGGCTAGTGGTGCCCCCTCCAAGGACCTCCAGTGCGGGAGTGGAGTGGCTTGTGACTGTCTCTGAGCCCCGGTTTCTCATAATGTTCCCGCCAGGAGTAGCCCCAACTTTGGGGTGGGGGGACGGCCCGGGCGGGGGTGTCTCTCCCATCTGCTTTCCTGAGCACTTCTCTGGAGAAAAGAATCCGAGGACACCTGCCCCCTTTCTGAGTGTCCAGAGTGTCCACTTCCCCCTAGCCCCCACCCGGCACGGGGCAGAATGGGTCTCTCCCATCTGCTTTCCCGAGCACTTCTCAGGAGAAAAGAACCCGAGGACGCCTGCCCCTTTTCTGAGTGTCCAGGTCCTTCCCCTGTGTGCGTCCTGCCAAGCTGTGCACCTGGCCTGGCCGGGGGTGACCCATCATCACCCAGCGGTATTTCCCATCGGAAGGGGTTCCTGGGTGCAGACTGTGGCCCTGAGCCCTCCATCCATACACACACCTGTGTGACCCTACATGTGCAATGCACACAGGCACGTGATCACACACACCCAGAGCACACACAAAATCATACACATGTACACGTAATCACACCCTCATATAATCACACACATCATCTCACACATGCATGCACACACCAACAGGTGCATTTGAATGTAACCACAATTACACATGCGTGTAACCACACATACACATAATCATGCAGTCGGGCGCAAAATAAGCACAAGTGTATGTATACACACGTGTGCGTGCTCACACAGATACAGGGTTATCTACACACATCTACACACATGCGTGTACACATGTGCGTATAATCACGTGTGTGCACACGTACAGCAGAGTTCCTGCCTGCTAGCGTCCGGTGCTGTTTCTCCCGACTTATCAAGTGGGGAAACTGGCTGCTTGGAAAGCTGGCCTCTGAGGCTTAGATTCACGTGAATCAGGGTCCCTGGCTGGGTCTCTGAGGCCCCACACCTCAAACCCCGTCACCCAGGGCTGACTGGCCGTCTCCAGGTCGGCCTTTCTTGAGCCTCCAGATCAGCTTTCGTGGGCCGGTGGGCAGTGTGGGCCAAGGCCCTGCACATCGTGGCTTTACCAGCAGTCTTGGAGGTGTCTGCACATATAGGGGTTTATGTGTGGGGGTAGGCAGGTGTGTATAGTTGTGAGAGTGTGGGGGTTGGCGTGGGTGTATGTACAGATGAGGCAGGTGTGCGTGTGTGTACAAGTGAGGTGTGTGTGTGTGCAGGTGAGGTGGGTGTGCATGTGTGTACAGGTGGTGTGTGTGGGTTTGTGTACAGGCGATGTGTGGATGTGTGCAGGTGTTTGTAGGTGTGCAAGTGTGTGTACAGATGTTCATGTGTGTGCAGGTGTTTGTGTGCAGGTGTGTGTACAGGTGAAGCATGTGGGTGCATGTACAGGTGTGTGTACAGGTGGTGTGTGGGTGTGCATGTGTGCAGGTGTGTGTACAAGTGAGGCAGGTCACCCGCTCTCTTGCCATCTCAGCTGATGTCCCTGGTGGCCAGCACCATCCTGGACCTGATCAAGAACATGCGGGCCTTCGGCGGGATCCTGGTGGTGAGTCTGGCCGCCCGTGCTGGCCTCTTGGGGGAACAAGGCCAGGCCGCTGGGTGGGCAGCTAGAGCTCCGTGGAAAGTGGCGGCCTTCAGAAGGAAGGTCCCTGCGTTCAGGTGGCAGTGGGTGACCGAGGCCTGGGGAACCCAGGGCAGGGCAGGACACTGGAGAGAGGAGCTGGGGTGGTCTGGTGGAAGGCATGGCCTGACCATACCGCCTTCCCAGGCCAGAGAGCCTCTTGGTCACTTCCGAATCCCTCATGTGTCCTAGGCCCTAGGCCACACTGAGAAGATGAAAAACAGAGGGACCAGGGACCCCCCGGGACCCACAGAGGCCCCAGAGTGGTCAGCCATCCTTGCTTGAGGATCAGCTGCTTTTGCTGAGAGAATCTCGATGTACCCTACCCTGGGCCAGGCGCCCCCCGGAGCCAGGCCTTGAGCAGGGGGCCCGGGTAACGCTCTAGTCACGAGGCCTGGCAGTAAGGAGAGAGGGTGATGAAACCCTGCTGTTGTGGACACCAGGGGGCTCCGTGGTGCCTGGGGCTGTCATGGGGCGCTCAGGGGAGCTGCTTCAGGCACTGCCCACAGGCCCTAGTCTGCCTTGTGGAGGAAACAGGTCCAGAGAGGGGTTGGGTTAGCCTGGGGGTGCGCCTCGTCCTCCGCCCCCCAGACACATTAGCGACGGGTCAGGGGCAGCCGGCAGCCCCTTCTCTGACTGTGGCACACAGCTGCCCAGGGGTGCGTCTCAGATGCCTGCTGTTGAGCGTGGGGAGGGCGGTAGGCTTCTCCCAGAGGGACGTGGCCGCTCCTGGCCCTCTTCCCGGGATGCCTTCTGCGGCCCCTGCTGCCCAGTTCTCCGTGGGGCCCGCCTTCTGCTGCACCTGCCCTGGAGGAGGGCTCACAGCCCCAGCTCTCCCCCCACGCTCCCTTGTATCCCCAGGGCTTCCCTCTGGGACAGGTTGGTGGCCAGGAGGGGTGCCTGGGAACAGAGTCCCCGTGTCCCTGGGGAGAAACCCCTGCTGGCACGTGGACCCCAGCAGGCCCTGCCTGGCTGTGTGGGGCCCCCACAGGCGTGCGACGCCGACGGCCTGCCTGCCTCCCCAGGTGATTTACTATGTCTTCGCCATCATTGGCATCAGCCTGTTCCGGGGTGTCGTCGTGGCTCCTAGAAACAGCAGGTGAGCTGGGTCCTGGGGGTATAGGGGGAGTGTCTCTGGGGATGCTGGAGCCAGGGTGAGGCCTCAGAGGTGGTGTGGGGTCAGCTCCCCAGGAGGGACCTCCTGGGTCCCCTTTCTTACTTGGTCTCCCTGCTCTTCTCCCCCACCCCCGCTCTAGCAGCCCTCTAGAATCTGAACTGAGGATGACCCCTGACCCCGGGCCCCTTTCTGGACCTGCAGCCCAGGCTGCTTGCTGCAAAAGGGATGTCCAGGGCCTGGCCTAAACTGTGCAGCCCTCCCCCACCCGCGTCTGCCCGTGTGTCCACAGCACTGGCCTCACTGCCCTCCGCACCTCCTCGGTTGGCGGGCATGTCCTCTTTGTCCCCCTTTCTCAAGGGCCCGCTAGGTCTATGCAGAGCAGGGGCTGAGCCGGGGCTGGACACGCGGGCGTGTGTCCCACCGCGGCCCCGACACTGACTGGATTGTGCCCTCCCACCCCTCCCCGCAGCCTAGCCTCTGTTAACGGTTCCATGCCCTGCGGGAGCTTTGAGCAGCTGGAGTACTGGCCCAACAACTTCGATGACTTTGCGGTGAGTCCTGTGCCCCCTGCCCCTCGGCACCTCACCCGCTGCCCCTGCTCCCTGCGGCCTCCTGGAAGCCCCGTCTGCTCCCTGCAGGCCGCCCTGGTCACTCTATGGGACGTGATGATTGTGAACAACTGGCAGGTGTTCCTGGACGCCTTCCGGCGCTACGCGGGCCCGTGAGTGACTCGGCCTGGCCGCCTCGACCGCGGCTCTGCGCGGGGTGCGCGTCTGTGTCTAACCTCCTGGGGTCGCAGGGCGTGTGGGGCAGCAGGTGGCTCCTGGGAGGGCCTGTGACCTGGGGTGAAGGGGCCCAGCCCGGAGCTCCGAGAGCTCAGACGGCCCCCACGCTGGGCCAGGTCTGAGCTCCAGCCCCGCTCTTCCTGGCCGACTGCCCCTAAAGGCCAGTCTGGGCCAGCCTGGGGGTTCGGGCAGAAACAGTGACGTGGAGCAGAGAGTGGCGGGTCCAGAAGAGGGTTGCGCTGGACTCAGGGGCGCCCCCGGCCTCCTCATTCTCCACAGGTGGTCAGAGGTGTATTTTGTGCTCTGGTGGCTGGTGTCGTCGGTCATTTGGGTCAACCTGTTTCTGGCTCTGATTTTGGAGGTAGTGGACACCCCTGGCCCAGACTCTTCTCAGTTGGAGTTTCTAACTTGATGAGGTGGGATTCACCTAGAACTTGGTCGAAGAGCTTATGCTGGGTTCCCATGGCTCTGGGGTGCGGCTCTGCCCTCCCTCGGGGCAGCTCATCCTGAAGGCTCCTGACCTTTGACCTGTGGGGTGGCCCTCAGGGAACCGCTCCTGTAGCCGCCGGGGGTCTTGTCGGGCCTTGGGTCCCTGTATCCAGGGGGAGATTCTCAGCCAGGCTGGCACGGGCGGGGTTCATGCAGGGCCCGGGCCTACCCGCCACCCATCCCTTTGTCCCTTCTGCTAGAACTTCCTTCACAAGTGGGACCGCCGCAGCCACCTGCAGTCCCTCACGGAGGAGCTGGAGGACACCTCTGAGATGACCGAGGAGCTCCCGTTCAGGTGCGTGGGGGCGGGCATGGGGGCGGGAGGCAGGGTGAGAGGGAGGGTGGGGCCTGGGGCGGGAGGTGGGCCAAGAGGGAGGGCGGGGCGTGGGGCAAGAGTCTGGGCTGAGAGGGGGTGGGGCAGGACCAGGAGGTGGGGCGAAAGGACGGGGTGTAGGACAGAAGCGGGGTTGACGGGGGGCGGGGCGGGAGGCGGGGCTGAGAGGGGCGGGGCGGGGCCTGGGCCGGAAGGCGGGGCCTGGGCCGGAAGGCGGGGCCAGGAGGGAGGGTGGGGCGGGAGGCGGGGCGTGGGGCGAGAGGCGGGGCCGAGAGGGAGGGAGGCAGTGGGCAGGTGCTCCCCTTGGGACCTCCTCCTGCCGTGGAGCTGAGTTTCTCTCACCATGAGCGTAAGTAGGGAAGCCTCCTCAGGTGCCGTTAGCCTCCAGGTGACCCTGTTGGTGGGTAAAGTGAAACCTCGGCCCCTCTTTCCCATGGTAACCTGGAGCTTGTTCCTTTGGTGGCTCAGAGAGGTGACGGCCGCACCGCCCTCCCTGAACGTCTGTGTGTGTCGCAACCGCACAGAGTGGGCTTCTGCCGGCCTTTGAGGGACACCCCGTAAACATCCCAGAGGTGGACCCGAGCCCCCTGCGGGTGGTTCCGCGCAGCTTCTGGTCCCGAGAAGCCCTGACGAGGCCTCTCCGTCGTCCCTGCACACCTGCTCCGCTGCAGGCGCCCAGGGCGCCCCGTCCATCGTCTCCCCCGTTCCGCAGGGACGTCCTGGAGGAGCCCACGGAGGAGGAGCTGGTGGAGAAGCTGAGCCGCCACCCGCACCTGCAGCTGTGCAGGTGACGTCCGGACGCCTTCCCGGCTGCGGCGGCCGGCGGCCAGGCGGCCTCGGGAGGCTCTCAGGCCCGGGAGGAGGCGGCCGCGGCCCAGAAGAGGGGCCTTCCCCTTGGGCAGAGCCGCTGCGCGGACCGAGGCTGGACAGGCGCAGGCCCTGATTCGCAGCCGAGCAGGACCGCTCCGCAGCCCCTTGGGCGCTGTTCGCGCCACTCTCCTTTATAAGCTGCTTCCGAGGGACTTCCTTTTCTAAATACAGCGGGTGACTCCACAGGGACCACTGACGTGTGAAAGGAGACGCAGCGGCCTTTGCCTCACGCCCTGCCGTTTCCGTGGTGCCTTTGCTGCTGGTGGCCTTCAGGGACCCGGGGCCCGCACAAGGCCCACACTGGCCGACTGGCAGCTTTCTGGGGCATGAAGCTTGGGATCCTGGTTTTACACAGGAAGCTGGGCTGTTGTTTTATTGTTTTACGGCTCGTGTGAATGTGATTGAGTGTGTTTTCCTTCTGGGTGAGAATGCCAGTCATCCTTATCAGTAGGCCTCAGGAAACGTGAGGTTGTTGCCTACTGGAATGGGACTGCTTCTGTGGAGCGGGGCTGGCAGGGCTCAGCCAGTTGGAAACCAGTGCTGTGGCCAGACCAGCCCTCGCGGTTCTTACTGTGTTCGCAAGAAGCCTTTCAGCAACAGCTGTCAGGAAACTGAAAAAAAATAAAGATTTATTATCTACAAGACCTGGAAGTTACCTACTGCACCTGGGCCCATACAGCGAGGTCACAGGTAGAGAGAGACCATGGGCCTGGGGTTCTGCTTTTATTGGGATTGAGGGTTTCAGGGGACTCACTCTTGGTGGATTTAAAACATAAGAGCAGGAATTTAAAGTGAAGGAAGAAAAAAAGTGGCCCAAATGGTTAGTTATCAAAATCAAAGATTTCTAAAACAAATCTCAGAGCAGAAAGGTGGGCAGTGTGTTTGAGATACTCTGTTTGAAGTGGATGCCTCTGTAATCAAAGCTTAAGAAAACTATTGCTAGGGCTTTTGCTACCCCAGGTATGGTTGTATAGGTTGTGCACTGCACAAGAGTAGCCAGCTACAAAGATGTGTCCTGGCTTTGGCTGTCTACCCCATAAGAGGGACCCTCTTTCTAATTTGCATAAAGACACATGTAAGTCAGGGATGGCCCTACTTTGTGTGTGACAGGGGGCTGGGGTGGGGAGGAGGGGAAAGCGAGCAGTGTGTGGCAGGCCACGTTGCCATTTGGTCCATCGAAGATCCAGGTTGATAAACAGGATTCTCATTTCAAGGGCCACCTCGAGTGGTTTGTTGGTGGTAGCCCCCAGAAGGTCTGTTGAGAAGGATTGGAATCTTCGTGGGAAGGAGTGCTAGGATCTATTAGTGATGTCTGCCATGAGCCCCAGAGGGGAAACCAGGGCATGGATGCTGACTCCGCTGCAGGAAGTGAACCCAGTCTTCCCCAGCTTGTTTGGGAAATGGGATGAGAGGAAAGTTCAGCTTAAAAAAAAGGAACTTCTGAAATGTCTGCAAACCCCAGTGCTTGAGGTGTTCTGACTCCTGGTAGTGTTTTGTGTATTAACTGCCTTGTAGTTCCTGACCCCAGTTTATCTGAAATTTTGGGTATTCATCTGATGCTCCTCAGGTGTAGGGGACCTCTGGGGGTAGTGAGGCCTTTCCCAGGCTTGCTCCTCGTGCAGCCCGCCTTCTTGGAAGGCTGGTTTTGGGGTGGGGAGACCTCTGCGGAACAGTGGTTTAGAAGTCACACCCAGCTTGGTTGGCTGCCTTGTTTGACCAGTGTATTTCCACCCCAGCTCGAGGTCTGAGCGCCACCTAGTGGTGGATTTAGGTTCAAATGACTGTCAGCTTAACGCTGTGATCCTTGGCTTAACCAGGTGGCACACCTGCCAATGCTGGGTTTGATTCCTGGGCTGGGAAGATCCCCTGGAGGAGGGAATGGCAACCCACTCCAGTATTCTTGCCTGGAAAATCCCACGGACAGAGGTGCCTGCCAGGCTAGAGTCAGGCACGACTAAACTCACTTAACATGCACACACATGTGATCCCCAGGGGTTAGCTCATTGTTTCCCCCAGACCCCTGGAGACCTGCTTCCTCTTTGGCCCTCTCATGGCACAAGGCTGGGGGCCCAGCCTCACCGGGTTGCAAGCCTGTCCACCCAGGCCTAGTTCTAGTGGGCAGTGTGCTCGCTGCCCTGTCCTCAGGCTGGTCCCAGCCCTGAGGGTCCACCGCACCCCCATTCCACGGCCTGTGTGCAAAGAAGCCCCCTGTAGTTAGCCTGTCACTCAGCAGATCACTCCAGACAACCCACGCTGGGCGCGGGGACAGGGCTGTCCAGAGAGGCTGGCTCTGCCCGGGGGGGAGTGACAAGCTGGCGCTGGTCCCACTGTGCTGGTGCCTCGTGACCGCTGGCTGGGGCACCTCTGCATATTGTTTCCCTGTGTCAAGTGATGTCAGCCTCAGAACCTTTGTCTAAAAGAGCTAGGGCTGAAGTGAAGGCTGATCTGGGGCTGGAGTCTTGTCCAGCTGGCATGTGCAGCCCCCATCTGGCGGAGGAGGTGTGTGTGTCTCACCTCTCGCCCCACCCAGCTTGGGACCACCAGCTGCCTGGAGCCTCGGCTGTGAGCTGGTTTCCTGATCTGCAGGGGAGGGCTGGGGTTGGCAGGAGCAGGTTCACACCTGGGCATCTAGCTCAAGAACTTCCTGTGACCCCAGCTTCCCACTGGAGGTGCTGAGGTCATGTCTACGATCTCCCAGGACAGATGACGTCAACACTTTTAAAATATTTATTTGGCTGTGCCGGTCTTAGTTGAGGCATGTGGCATCTTGGTTCCCTGACCGGGGATCAAACCTGGGCCCCCTGCAGTGGGCAAGCAGAGCCTTATTCACTGGATCACCGGGAAGTCCCAACCTCAAAAGCTTTGAAGAGCAGCCAGCGATAATAGCATGGCTCCCAAACTGGGTTTTTGTGAGGTTTCCTTACGCACTGCAGGTTCTGTGGTCCTTGCAGGAATACCGCCGGAGTGCATTCTGGCAGGTGGTGTGCAGTTTTTGTTTTCCACAGCTGATGGCAGCCTTCCTACTTGGTTGGGGTGGTGGATGCTAGGCTGCCTGGTATAAAGTAACTTGTTCTCCGTTTATGATGAATGAGTAGGGGAGGAGCTTTGACCCCGTGTGAATATCCTGTTTCTCACTCAGCTTTCTTCTCCCGCCCTGCTTCCATCTGTGTGGATCGTGGTTTCTTTTATTCAGTGGGTTATAGTCTGTTACTGGATTTTATTTCAAGCTCAAATCATCATTTTGGCAGGGGGAAAGGCCTTCACCCCAGCTTTTGTGTCCGTTAGCTATGTACCTACTGTCCTTTGAACATTTCTTTTCCTTTCTGACATGAAAAGGTATTTCAGGTCTATCTTGTACCTTCCATCTCCCAGCCCTGGTACGAGCCATTTCTCCAAGGACCCCTGTTCCTTTAAGTGAGAAAAGCTTTAGGAACTAAGGTGTGGTTCTGAGATGTGCTCACTGCCGTTGAGGTTTTGCGGCACCCAGACTCCCTCAGGGGACAGAGCTAGGGAATCGATGCGCTCATCTGTCTGTCTGCCTATCTTTATCTGTCTGTCTGTCTCTCTATCTAATCTATCTATATCTATCCATCTCTGTTGTACTGACCGCTAAACTACACCAATCCCTCTGATTTCAACCAGCATCTCCGATTTCTCCCCTTCCACAGCTATTAAGCATTTTTCTCGATTCCCATTTCCCTTAATCTATGCACTCACTCGATCAATTTCCCTGTAAATAACTAGTCTCCATCACCACTGCCACCCTGCCCCCACAGAGATGTCCTCCTTACCCCACCTAGTGCTCTGTGGACACCCAGATCAGAAACCTCCAGGAAAGAGCTTTCCAGATGGTTAAAGAAGTAAATAAATAGAACTACAAGCAATGTAACTTTATTCACAAATAAGGTGATCGTCTAGCTAGAAAATCTAAAATTATCAAACGTGGTAAGAATTCAGCAAGATGGTTTATCGTAAGATTAATATACTGAAGTCCACTGTTTTTCTAAACACTAGCAACAATCTGTCCTAAGTTTATTTTAAAAGACACCATAAAAAGTACTACTTGAATCAGAGTAAAATCTTCAAGGTCGTTAAATTGAACAAGAGATGTTCAAGGCCTGTATAGGAAAACTATACCATTTCTTTAAAATCTGATTGTAGGCTTGAACAGAGAATGTGCTGGTTTTCTTTTGCTGTGAATCTAATTGATGGAAGAACTGATTGAAAAATGACATGAAACTTACATGCAAAAACACCTAAGTTACTTCTGTTTGTTACTCTTGGGGCTTCTCGGGTGGCGCTAGTGGTAAGGAACTCTCCTGCCAATGCAGGAAACGTAAGAGACCTGGGTTTGATCCCTGGGTTGAGAAGATCCCCTGGAGGAGGAAATGGCATCCGACTCCAGTATTCTTGCCTGGAGAATCTTGTGGACAGAGGAGCCTGGTGGGCTACAGTCCATGGGGTCACAAAGAGCTGGATGTCCCTGAAGCAACTTAGCATGCGCGCACTTCGGTATACACAGATGTGGTAGCCAGGATGGCCTGACGCTGGTGCGGGACAGATGGACAGATGGACAGATGGAATGGAATGCAGAGCCCACAGACAGCCTTGCACATTCATAGAAATTCAGTGCACAGCAGAAAATCACGGGGACAGGATAGGTTACCCAGGAAATGCTGGAAATTCCAGTCTATGTGGAAAAAGAGTGAAATTATGTCCTGGTCTCACACTTAACACAAAATTCATCCCACCTGGATTAAGGCATTAGATATAAAGGGTAAACTTTTCAACATTTAGAAGACAATACAGAAAAGGAAATATTGATCAAATGAATACAGTCATATCAAGAACATCTTTCTTTAAAAGATACCACAAAGTCGGCAAGGCACAACCAGAAGAAGGTATGTGAAACAGATATAACTGATCAAGGACTTGTCTCTAGACCACATAAAGAGCCCCTACAAGATAGCAAGGAAAATACAGACAAGTTAATTTTAAAAAAGGGGCTTGAACTGGCTTTTCACAGGAAAACAAACTCCGAAGCGTGGCAGGAATGTGATGTCACGAATGATTAGTAAGGCACAGAGCGAGACCACCGCCATCATTTCACGGTCACTACAAGGTCAAAATCGAACAGGTCTAGCTCTCTTTGGAAAACCATTTCACTTTATTCGTTTTAGTGGAATATGACAGACGTTATTCCCCTGCTTCCCTGGTGGCTCAGACAGTAAAGAACCTGCCTGCGATGCTAGAGACCTGGGTTTGATCCCTGAGTCAGGAAGATCCCCTGGAAAGGGCCATGGCAACCCACTCCAGTGTTCTTGCCTGGAGAATCCCATGGACAGAGGAGCTTGGTGGGCTGCACTCCATGGGGTCACAAAGAGTTGGACATGATTGAATGACTAACACAGCAACAGCAACAACAACATTCTCTTGCTAGGAACACACTCAAGAGAAATAGCCTGTCCACATGAGACAGGTGGTAAAGTGCCCAAAAGGGCAAAGGGAGTCCAGCAGAGAGCTGTACACAACACAGACGCCCCCAGTAGCATTGTACGCACCACGGAATATTATACAGCACCGAACCCAGTGAACTCCAGCCACAAACAACCTCATGACCAAGTCTGAGAAGCACAGTGTTGAGAAGACTCCACGTGGCATCATATTATTTACAAAATTCAAAACCGCAGTTAAACACTATAGTGTGGGCATGCACATGTGGGCATTAGGATGACTTAAAAGTGAAATATGAGGCCCCGGGAGGTTGGGTCCGGGGAGACAGGGGCAAGGTGAGAAGGCCCATCTGGATGCAGTGGGCATGTAATTGAACTTACGTGCAGCCCGCCAGGCTCCTCTGTCCATGGAACTTTCCGGGCAAGGACACCGGAGTGGAGGCCATTCCCTTCTCCAGGGGACCTCCCCAGACCGCAGATCAAATCCACATCTCTTGCATCTCCTGCTTTGGCAGGCGGATTCTTACCGCCGAGACACCTGAGAAGCCCTTTGTAACGGACACACATTTGCAAACATTCTTTAAAAATTTTTTAATCTATTTGGCCATGTTGAGTCTTAGTTGCTGCATGCAGGAACTTGTTATTGTAGCTCGTGGTCTTAGCTGTTCTGCGGCATGTGGGATCTGATTCCTTGACCAGGGATCCAACCACATCTCCTGCATGGCAAGGCGAATTCTTAACCCCTGGCCCACTAGGGAAGCCCCAAGTATTCTTTTATATATGAGCCACATGTCATATTAGAATACAATGAAGAAAGATGGAAAGAGGAGGGGAGTGAAAGATGAAGGGTGTGGGTGGCTCCCCCCAGGAATTGGCTGCCCAGGGGAGCAGAGAAGGGGGTGATATCAGAGGGCAGTGCGGTCAGCTTTCTTTTTTTCTATAAAGAAAGCTGAGCGCTGAAGAATTGATGCTTTTGAACTGTGGTGTTGGAGAAGACTCTTGAGAGTCCCTTGGACTGCGAGATCCAACCAGTCCATCCTAAAGGAGATCAGTCCTTGGTCTTCATTGGAAGGACTGATGCTAAAGCTGAAACTCCAATACTTTGGCTACCTCACGGGAAGAGCTGACTCACTGGAAAAGACCCTGATGCTGGGAGGGATTGGGGGCAGGAGGAGAAGGGGATGACAGAGGATGAGATGGCTGGATGGCATCACCAATTCTATGGACATGAGTTTGAGCAAGTCCCGGGAGTTGGTGATGGACAGGGAGGCCTGGCGTGCTGCGATTCATGGGGTCACAAAGAGTCAGTTATGACTGAGCGACTGACCTGCACTGAAGTGGGGTCAGGAGAAGGTCAGTTACTTATGTGGAGAAATTGTGTGGCCAGCCGGGCAGCACCCAGTGCCACAGGAGTGAGGACGGGCGCAGCAGTCACTTGGCTGTGGGTGCGGGACAGGCGTGACCCCTGGATAACGGCAGAGGGAGGTGGCGAGGGCGTGGGGGCCAGCTGGGCAATCTGCGTGCCTCCGGGGTCCTGGGCAGCATCTGTGAGTGTCCTCCAGCCCCGCAGGCCCAGGGTCCTCATGGGAGCAACAGCGGCCACCGAGGTCCTCTCCCAGGCCCTGCCCACAGGCCGCCCCCCAGCCCCAGCAGCTGGACGGGGTCTGAGCGCAGGCCCGACCTGTCGCTGGAAACTCAGAGCCAAGCCCTGGCAGGCGAGTTTGGGCCTTTCATGTGGTCTGCTCCGAATCTTGTCTTTCACCAAAATGGCCAGGGTTTGGTTTCCTGCCTTTCTGATAATTGGTGGTTCTTATCAAAACGTTAGACCGATTCCTCGCTTAAAACAAAAAAATGGGAAGGCAGGCGCCTTCGCTGCTCTTAAAAACCAAAGAAGGGGGCGTGGGGCGCACGACACCCCCCACATCAAAGTGGCTGGTAGAGGCCACACCACCCAGCTCCTCCCCCCCGCCCCCAGCATGTGGCTGAGTTATTCTCCTGGGAAACAGAACTGGAGCCACCCCGGGCAGTCAGCCCACACCTGCGGGTCCCAGCCGCTGCCCCGGATCCCACAGCAGTTGCCTAATCCGTGCCTGGGCCCCGCAACACCTGTCGCCAGGTGAGCCAGACTTGCCAGACCCGCCCTCCAACTTTGCTTTTCCATCGTGGTTAGCGGGCACGAAGACGTGTGGGGAGACAGGAGCCTTGGATACCCGCAGCCACGCCGAGCGGCACCCGCTTCTGAAGCCAGAGGGCTGGGCGTCGGGCAGGGGTCTCGGCCACTGGCTCTGACCTCCTGGGGCCTCAGAATCCCCTGGAGGAGGCCTGATTAGCACCAGTCCTGGGCCCCGCCCACATGCCATCTGGGGGCCTGGGAACCTGCACTTCTAACAGTTACCGGGTGATGCCGCTGCTGGTTCAGTGACCACACATAGGAAACTTTCCTCCTCATCTCCAGTTTGCTTTCTTTTAGCAACAAGCACGCAGAGCTGTTGTTGATCAATTTTTGCTTTTTAAATTAAAAAGTTATTTGTTTATTTGGCTGTGTCCGGCCTTAGTTGAGGCACGCGGGATCTTTGTTGAGGCACGTGGGATCTTTTGTTGGAGAGCATGGATTCACTAGTTGAAGCGTGCGGGCTTAGTTGCTCTGAGACATGTGGGACCTTCGTTCCCTGACCAGGGATCGGACCCACACCCCCTGCATTGCAAGGCAGATTCTTAACTACTGGTTGGTGTTTAGTTGCTAAGTCGTGTCTGACTCTTGGCCACCCCATGGACGGCAGCATGCCAGGCTTCCTGGTCCTTCGCTATTTCCTGGAGTCTGCTCAGACTCATGTCCATCGAGTCGGTGATGCCATCCAACCATCTCATCTTCTGTCGCCCCCTTCCCCTCCTGCTCTCAATCCTTCCCAGCATCAGGGAGGTCTCTGTGAATTTTTAAAAAGCAACGTTTTGGGAGGGGGCCGTTACGGAGAGAACCTCTTCCTGGTGGTCAGAATTGCCCAATCCGTCCTCTCTGGGCAGAGGGTTCAGGGAGATTCCAGCTCAACCGGACACATGTCCTGGTCGGGAGGGTCCAGGCTGCCCATCCTTGGCTCAGGCCTGTGTGCAGACCACACGACTGGCCATGGGCAGCTGGCTGGACTCTTGGGGTCCCGCCCAGTCTCGGGGGTCCCACACCCCCACTAAGGGCCCCTGGGCGTGAAGTGGGGAGAGCTGGGCTCCAGCCTCACACCCCAGCTCCGCAGTCCTGGGATCCCCTTGCTGCACCCCCGCCCCCGCCAGGGCTCCCCCTGCCCACAGTGGGATGCTTCCACTATCTCCTCCGCGCTCAGGGCCTGTGGTGTTGGTGGGGCAGCTGCCAGGTACCCACCGACTCCCAGCCTCAGACCAGACCTGTCTCCTGGGAAGTGAGCCCCTACCCGCAGCAGCACCCTCAGCCTTGGTCTGGTCATCCGTGAGTTTCAGGGCTTGGGGTGGGGGCCCGAGGGGTGACGATGTGCAGTCGCCTCCCATCAGTCCTGGGAAGCAGCGCACACAGTGGGTGTCAGCCTTGCATGTCCCTCAAGGGACCCTCCCGAGAATCAGTAGCAGCGATCATGATCATTGGGAACAAGGAGAGCCGCCGTTTGGGGGGCTGCTCACTGCAGGCGCTTTTCTGAGCGCTCGACGCAGCAGTGCGCTGTCTTGTTTAATCCTCAGGCGGCCTTGGCTGTGGCACCCCTGGCGGGGTGGCCCGAGTCCCAGAGAGGCTGAGTCACTTGCTCCTGGTCACACAGGGGGTGAAGGTGTCGCCTCTTTTACTGGGCTTGTCTCCGTCTCCATCCCCCTATCTGTCAGCGTGCGTGCTAAGTCGCTTCAGTCGTGTCCTGACTCTGTTCGACCTTGTAGATTGCAGCACCCCCAGCTCCTCTGTCCGTGGGGTTTTCCCAGCAATAATACTGGAATGGGTTACCAGGCCCTCCTCCAGGGGATCTTCCCGACCCAGGGATGGAACGCGTGTCTCTTGTGTCTACCAGCATTGCCAGGCGGGGTCTTTACCGTCCGAGCCACCTGCGAAGCCCGCACATCACGGGGGGGGGGGGGGGGGGGAGGGGATGCAGAGAGCCAATGCTGCAGCGTCAGATGCAATCTGCAGGACCGGGAGGGTCGGCACGGCCGTGGCAGGCTCCGCGTGTCACCACGGGAGGCGGGAGGTGGCACGCAGGTGACAGGCGAGCTCTGGGGCACAGGCTGGGTTGCTTGTGACTTTCTCCCGTCTTGGCCGCCATTCAGAGGAGCCCGGGGCAGCCAGAATCTCAGCCTGGGTGTGCGCCCCCGCTGGCCGCCTGCCGTGACCTTGACGCTGGTCTGGGCTTCCTGGCGCCCTGCTTCCTTCGCTGGGAAAGGAGGTGGGCGGGTGGCTGGAGGAAGCCCTTGTGCCAACTCTGGTGCAGGACTTACTCTGCAGGCGCGTGGCTCCATCTCTGAGCTCCTTGGAGGTGGGGCTCACTGTCCCTTGCAGGTGGGGAAACTGAGGCGCAACCCATACCCACCCACTGGTGGCAAGGCAGAGGGTGGGCCCAGGGCTGGCCTGGAGCCCCCCTCAGTCCTCTGTCCTCACGGCTGCAGCCACGGGTTCCCGGGTTGTTGGCTCCGGGTTTCCAGCCCTTGGCTCAAGCGTAGAGACTGGGTCTCGGTGGATCCCTGACTTCTCTCGTGTCCTCAGCTGTCAATGGGCAGCTTGGTGAGCACTCTGTCACCCTGAGTTCAGGGGCGGCTGAGGCAGGGAGGGGTTCAGGTGTGCCCCACCCGGAAAGGCTGAACCTTTCCTCTGGAGTCCCCCTGCCCCAGTGCTGGGCACCTGGTCTTACCTGGGGCGTCACCTGTACTTGGATGCTTCGGAGCCTCCCCTCCACCGTTGGAGACAGAGTCCAGACTCCTGGGCTTGGTCACCGAGGCCAGGAGCTCCCCTCTCTGGAGGTTTCATCTGCCACCTCCCTATCCCCGTGAGCTTTCACGAGCTCCTTTTTTCGCTTAGGAGAAAGACAGGGTCCAGTCCTGGACACGGGCGGGGTTGAGGGACCCACCCAGGCCCACAGACAATTGAGCCTCTCCAAGATGTCACGGGCCCCCCGTTTAGAATGGATGGAAGGTAAGACTCTGGCTCTGAAGGTCAGGCTCCGAAGTCCTCCTGGGTGTCCCACCATTCAGCAGGGGCGGGCACAGAGGACCTTGTGAGCGAGGGCAGGATGGCACGGGCTGGTGTGCCCTCCTCTCTCCTGCCCCATGGCATCACGGAGAGGGTGCTGCCTCCTGTGACAGGTGCCCTGCTTGTCCTCTGACACGACGCTCGCTGCCGGAGACCCTCGTCCTCCCCTGGTCCCTTTGGACAGATCTTCAGGCAGTTTCACCCCAGGGTCCCCGCGCATTCCCCCTTCACCCACACCTGGCCCCGGAAAGCCTCGGGTGTTCCTGCCCCCCCACCCCCGACTGGAGGCTGGGGGTGCCTCCAGGCTGCCTTGGCCTCAGTGCATGGTCCTTGGTCATGGGGTACGGCCTGCCAGTGACCCCGAGCCCCGGGACAGGAAGTGGTGTTGGCAGATGGGGGAGGGCTGTGAATCCAACTCTTCCCCCTCTGGGCACTTTCTAGTTTCAGGAGGATAAGGGAGCATAAGAACCAGGGAGCTGGTTTACCTGACTCCTTTGTCAATCGTTTCTGAGTCCAAAGGGCTGTGACCGTGGGATGCCCCAGCTCTGGGGTGCAGGTGGAAACGTCGTTTGTGGCGTCCCCTGCGGGTGTGTCTGCAGAGATGCAAGCCTGGAAATTCTTGGGCCGGTGAGGCTGTCCTTGGGCTGTTCACAGAAAGGGCTGACCGCCTACCCTTCCCTGCTAATTCTGCCCCCGTTTAGGAAATGTAGGTGCAAACTGCTTCACAATGAACCAGAAAGCTCTATCAAACTAGAGGGTTCCGGTCTGTAGCTCTTGTGGTGCCAGGGCCCTTGGGCACCTGCTGTACCCATAACCTAAACAACACGGGGATGTCCCTGGTGGCCCAGTGGGTAAGACTCCACTCTCCAGTACAAGGACACTAACCAGATCCCTGGCTGGTGAATTACGATCCCACGTGCTGCACGCACAGTCTTCAACAAAGTGCAACTCCCAGCGAGACTTTTTTTTAAAAAAGAGATTCATTTATTTTATTTGACTGAGCCAGGTCTTGGTCGCGTCGTGTGGGGTCTTCCAGCTTTGTTTCGGCACGCAGGCTCTTCAACTGTGGCTTGGGAACTCTTAGTTGCGGTGTGTGGCACTTAGTCCCCTGACCTGGGCCCCCTGCGCTGGGAGCTCGGAGTCTTAGCCACTGGCCCCCCCGTGAGACTCTTGTGTGTATGGGTCTGTGAGGCAGAATGGGAGGCTTCTGGGGTCTCTCAGGTGGTCCCCAAGCTTGAGCGCTCCTTAGGATGCCTGGAGGGCTTATGGAGCATGGCTCACTGGGCCCCACCTGAGTTTCTGATTCTGGCCTGTGATGGTGAGCTTATGTGGAGATGGGGTCTTGGCAGGAGGGAGTATGCTAAGGGTCTTTAGGTGAGGTCACCCTGGATTCAAGGTGCACCCTGAGCAGAGCGGGGTGCCTGACAACAAGAGGAGAGAACGAGAGACACAGAGAGGAGGCTGAGGGGCGCTGCCGCGGAGCCCAGGGATGCCTGGAGCCCCCAGAAGCTGGAGTAAGAGGGGAGGACCCTCTCCTAGAGCCTTCGGGGGGAGCGCGGCCCTGCCCGCACCTTGATTCTGGACTCCGGTCTCCAGACGAGGAGGGAATCAGTCTGTTGTTTCGAGCCAACAGTCCGTCCATGGCACCTTGTCACGGCCGCCTGTGGACACTCATGCAGCCCCTGACAGCGTGCACAGCGGCTGCAGATTTTGGTTTTCGCGAAGCTCGTGGAGACGTCCGATCACAAGCTCCAGGCAGCCCAGACCCATCCACAGGGACCAGGGCTCAAGGGGCAAAAGCACCAGGCGGGGTTCTGCCCTGTTCCCCGCTGCCTGTAGGGAGGCAACCCAGAGCCGCTGCTGGGACACCTCTAGGCCCCAGCAGCCTGGGTCTGAGACTCTTCTAAGTTAGCCATCCCAACCTTTTGGGCACCAGGGCCCAGTTTTGTGGAAGATAGTTTTTCCGCAGACTTAGGGCATGGGGGTGGTTTGGGGAGGATTCAGGCGCATTGCGTTTTGGTCCATTTTATTTCTATTACGAGTACCTCAGCTCCAAATGGCACCCCACTCCATTATTCTTGCCTGGGGAATTCCATGGACAGGAGCCCGGTGGGCTGCAATCCATGGAGGTCACAAAGACTTGGGCACAACTGAGCAACAAACACATATACACACACAGCCCTCAGATCATCAGGTATTAGATCCCAGGGGTTGGGACCCCTGCTCTAAGTGGTGGCCTGCGGGGAGCCTGGGTGCAGATGCCAGCGGGGAGAAGATGCACAGGGTGGGTGACTTGCAGGGCTTCCAGGTACTGAGAGCAACCTGAACAGCCTGCCCTGGGCCCAAAGGCACGGGTCCATAGGTCAGGCAGGCTGTTGCACGGTGCAGGTGAGTGTCCCAGCCCTCCGTGGGTGACCAGCCATCCTGGTGTGGTCCCTGAAGCCACGGGGGCCTGGGGGGCCTCCCAGGGGGCCCACTGATTGAGGGGGAGGTTTGCTGATCCACAGTAAAGCCCAGGACAGTCTGGATTGGAGGTCACACAGGCTGGGGCTTGACTCCAGCCCTGCAGGAGGCCGCTCTGTGCCCAGGCCCCTTCCCTCCTCTGGTCTCAGCTTCCTGGTGTGTGAGGTGGGCCTGGAGTGGGCACCTTGTCTGTCCACCAGAAGGCTGAGCTAGCTCAGGTGCCAAGAGATGCAGGTTCCTCCTGCTGCCCCTACTGGCAGGGAGCTGGGGGCCCCATGGGTGATTTGCATACAGGTGAGGCCCTGGGTGTTTGGGGCAGGGCCAGGTAGAGGGCCAGGTAGGACACACCTGGAGAGGTGGCCAGGCACACACGCAGTACCAGAGCTGGCCAGCAGAGGGAAGCAGAGCCCCAGCAACAGGGGTCCCTGGAGGCCAGGCCTCGACCACCCCTGCCCACCTCAGCCCAACTCCAGCCCCAGGCCCTGCTCAGCCCAAAGCCGGTTCCCCGCTCTCCACCTCCCCTCTCCCTCTCCACAAAGGGTCTCCTCTCAGAGCCTTCCTGGCCCCAAGGCCTGTGCTGGGAACTTGCTGGGGCGGACGCTGTCTACATTAGGGCTCACTTGTCACTATTTTAAGTCGTCTGAGGACCAGCGAGGTGGCAGGGACGTGTTGGGGCCAGCGCTGGGTACACAGGAAGCAGGTGCTGAATTGCAGGCCAGGGGAACTTGGCCTGAAAGTGGGGAGATGTGTGACTGTCCTCGGAGGGCTGGGACATGGCCCAGGCCGCTCTGGGGGCAGGGACCCCTCTGGGTAGGTCTGGAGTGACCTGGTGCCGGCCCCACCTGCCAGCCCCCGTGGAGGCACCTGGAACCCCGTTTCTCTGGGGCGGGCACCTCCGTCGCCTGCAGCGAGAGTCTGGGTGCTGGGGGCGGGGACAGTGCGGGTCCCTCCATCATGGCTGGGAAGACCTCGCGCTTCCAAGGATGCTCGATTCACACGGCCCTATTTCCCCAGGAACCTGGGCCTCAGGAGGGCTCTGCCGTGACCCCTGGCCTTGGGTGTGGCCCCTCCCCACGGAGCCTTGATTGTGTCTCGGGGCCTTTGCACATGCTGTCGCTTCCCACCCCTCCCCAACTCTGATTCTTTCTGTGGCATTTCTCGCCCTCTGGCGTATCTTTGGGGGGCGTCTGTTTGTTGCTTGCCTTCCTTACTGGAATGTAAACTTCGTGAGGGCAAGGACGTTATTGTATCCATGGCCGAGTCCCCAGAACACTGCTCGGCGCAGAGCGGGTACTCCATAAGTAAGCCTCTGTCGACGGAACGGACAGAGAATGGATGGATGGATGCCTGACCTTGTGCCCCGCACCCGGGGCCGCCCAGTCCAGCTCCTGAGCTGCGGTGGGGGGTGGGCGGTGAGGTGAGATGAGAGGATGAAGCTCCCTCTTTGCACTGGCTGTTCTTCCTGGTGCCCCTCTGTTGCGTGGGTGGGGCGGCCACCCAGCCCAGGCAGGGTCAGGCAGGGTCGGGGGGCGCCGGGAGGGGAAGGGTCCCCGGCTGTGTGCCAGGGCTGCACGCCCGGTGCTCGGGCCTGGGGCCTGCTCATCTTCTTACTGGAGAGGCTAGCTGTTCCCTGGGTCTGGTCACACCCGCTTGGCAGAGGGATTCCAGTCTGACTACTCTGGGCCCGGAGGTGCCAGGCCACAGGCGAGTCAGAGACCTCGGTAGGGGAGGGCTGAGCGTCTCTGGCTCAACTCTTGTTCCTGCTGCGGAGCGGGGGAGGGGGCTCTGCCGGGCGGGTGCCCGGCTCAGTGGTGCCCAGAGGGCACCCAGGATGCAGCCAGGACAACTGGCCACAAGGAAGCAAGGGGACCATCCCGCCTCTTCTCCGTGCAGGGCCAGCCCCCAGGTCCGGGCGAGGTTAGGGGGCCAGTGACAGAGTCCAAGCTCATGTCTGCGGAGAAACTGTGAAATAAACCCCTGGGGGCTGGGCCTGCAACAGGGCAGACCGGCGCTTGCTGGGGGCATCTTTTTGCCCCCATGTGCTTATGTGTTCTCATTTCTGTCTTACAGAGGAAGAAACAGGGGCTGAGAACATTCCAGAACTACCCCTCGCCACCCCCAGCCTTAACACCCCCCCTCCTGAGCGTGCCTGGCCGGCTGCTTCCAGAAAGCAAAGTATTGGCCACTTACTTCGGGGATTGTCCAGGGTTAAAGGTCACCCCAGTGAGACTGATTTTGGCTCAGGACGAGGCAGACATTGTCGCTGTCAGAAGAGTGTGAGGGTGTCGTTGGGCAATGGGCTTGGGGAAAACAGGCCTGTTCCCTTACAGGCCCGAGGGGCTGGCAGCGGGTAGGGGACTGGCCGTTGCTGGGGCCTCTACAAAGGTTTCAGAGGACAGGGTGTTCCGGCTCCGGGAGCAGGCTCACTCATCAGAGGCCTTTGGCAGCGTTTTGAGATGCGAGGAATGTGTTTGGGGGTGCTTGGGCCTGGATGGATTTGCTTTCCACTGGGCACATAGCTTTGCCGCATAACCGAAGGGCAGAGACTTCGGGACCACGGGCCACCGGAGCTCTGCCCTGGTCTGTGGGAGACCTCAGCCGGGGACGGCGGGGCTCCAGGTTGGACCCCGAGGAGGGTGGGAGGCTGGCGCAGGCTGGCGAAGGGCCCCTTCGGGCCTCTGGTGGGAGGAGCAGGGGTTCCTGGCTGCATCCTGGGTGACTTCTGGGCACTGCTGAGCCAGGCCTCCGCCCCGCACAGCCCCCTCTCTCGCTCCAGGGGCAGGAACAAGAGTTGAGCCAGAGATGGTCCCCAAGGGTCTCTGGATCGCCTGTGTAGCCTGGCACCTCCAGGCTCAGAATAGCCAGACTCGAGTCCCTCCACCAACCAGGTGAGACTGGGCCCAGCGGACAGCAAACCTCCCAGTTAAGAGGAGACCCTAGACCTGAGCACCAGACACGCAGCCCTGGCCGATGACCAGGGCCCTTCCTCTGCTGACCCTGCTGGACCCCGATCCTGCCTGGGCTGGGTGGTCACACCCCCCCCCCCCCAAACAGGGGGAACCTGGGACCCATGCTCCTCAGTGCCGAGTTCTGACACCTGCTCCTCTTTTTCCAGAACAAATCCCACCCACGTCCCCCGTCAAGGGTCATGCGCAGGGTGGGAGCTGACCTGCCTGGCCCTTCTGCTTGGAACACAGGACGCTGGGGTGCTTCACTAACTTCCTGCGGTGGGGGGGGGCTGTGATAGAGAGTCACAAGAGGGTGGCTTTAAACGACAGAGGTTTATCCCTCCACAGCCTGGAGCCCGAAGTCCTAGCTCAAGGCCACATTCCCTCTGGATGTTCAGGGGGAGGATCCTTCCTGCCTCTTCCAGCTTCTCCCCCAACTCCCCCCGCAATCCTTAGCTCGTAGCCGCATCCCGCGAAACTCTGCCTCATCTTCACGTGGCCGTCCGTCTGTGTCCTCTTTTCTTGTAAGGATGCTAGTCGTTGGCTTCAGGACTCACCAGACTCAGGGACCCCATCTTATCCCTGTTTTCAGATACGGTCGTATTCTGAGAGTCGGGGGACGTGAATGAACACCGCAGAGCTCCTGGTGGCCGCGTGCTGGTCACAAGACGCCACAGCCTGGGGGGGCTGCCGGAATCAGGGCAGGAGCTCGGTGCTCCGTGTGGGTCCAGCGCCGGCCCTGCCATTAGGTCGGTGCATCTCTGAGCTGCTTGGCCTCAGTGTCTTGGTCTGTATAGTGGGTCTGCTGTTTTCCTCCCCCATCGACGTTGGGCTTGACCCTCTGAAGGAAACAGAGAAGACGGAGAAGAAATCACATCGGACCAGGAACGGCATCCTCGGGAATGGTTGAGGGGCCCAGTCCTGCCGTGGGTGGCCGCGCAAACCCCGTCGTACCTGCCAGATGGGGTTACAGCCGTACCCTCTTGGCCAGCCTGCAGGGACGGCAGAGCAGAGACCAGCAGGAGGAGCCCCGTCACCGGTGCCTGGCGCTTGTCCGCCCGGATCCCTGAATGTCTTGGTCCAACATGGGTTTTGTCCGCATTACGAGTGGTGAGTGCCAACAGCTTGAACCTGGGCAACTATGGTGACGCTCAGCACCTCAGGAGATGGGCTGTCCTGGACGGCTGGCTCGGGAGATGAGGGGAGGGGGAAGGGCAGGGTTTCTGGCATCCGCGACATCACAGAGTCTTTCCTTGGACGTTGGGCTGCGGGAACGCTGGGCCGTGTGGTGCCCACACCCTTGGAATAACCAGCGGGAGTAACCCCTGCACGATGAGGCACAGGCATCTGTCTGCACCCAGCCCCCTTGTTCAGAAACGGGGCTCCGTGGAGCGGAGCTCATGTTGTGTCGGGTTCCCAGGACCCCTTTGCACTCACACAATTGTCTTTCCTTCTGGTGTCGATGCCACGTTGGCTGGCAGAGCCTCCCTTCTTGCTGGCGTCCCAGCCCCTCACCCTGGGGCTCTGTCAAACAGCGGCTGGTGTTGGAACATCAGGCACCATACAGATTCCTGCAGCCCCCCAGGCTGAGTCCTCTTGTGACCAGCACACGGCCACCAGAAGCTCTGCGGGGTTCATTCATGTCCCCCCGACTCTTCGAATATGACCATATCTGAAAACAGGGATAAGATGAGCTAATGATCCCAACGGAGCAGTTCTAGGGGAGCTCTTGTTTGCAGGGACCCCCTCTGTGGATCTTGTGTGACAGGGGGTTTCATGGGACCCCTGTGTGGTCATCTGGGTCAGACATCCCTGGCCTCACCCGCCCCCTGGTACCCTGCAGTGGACTCACCTGGCCTAGAGAAACGGGGATGAGCAAGAGGGGGGCTTTTGATCTCAAGAAGGCAGTCGCTTTTGCCAAGAGCCCCCGACGGCTCTGCCTGGCTCAGGCCCAAGCCAGCCCTTCGGAGGGCAGCCCCTTCTAGAGACATTTGGGAAACACCTTTGACAAATGGCTTTGTGCGGGGGGCCGGGAGGGCGGACCTCGCCCCAGGGCTCCTCCTTGGCTCCCCGCCTTGGGTCCCTGGACGCAGGACCATCTGGCGAGTTCGGACGTGCGCCAGGCTCCACATTCCTGCGTGGCGACCCCGAGACCCACCCCCCCACCCCGCCTGCAGCCCCTGCCCAGCCCTGCCAGCCAGGGAGCCCTCAGGGGGCTTCAGGGCCCTTGGGGTAGGAGGGGGCCGGGCTTCCCCGGGAGGTGGCAATTTGGAAACATGCTCGAGTAAAATAGACCGAAAGAAAGGCCCGGCCACCTGCTCTGGAGGCCGCGGGGCTCCACTTGGTGACTCGTGAGCTCTGGGCATCAGCGCTGTGGACGAGGGCTTAATTTACTTGCGTCCCGTTCGGCCCAGGGGACAGTCATCGCCAAGGCCATCGCGAACGTTTCCTTGTGGCTGGCTTTAAGGAAGCGTTTGCGCAGGGAGCGCTTTCCCACAGCCCAGGACAATGTGGTGGCCTTGCCAAAGATCACTTCTGCCATCCTCGGCTTTCCTGTGGCTGGAGGTGGGCCTGGAGCCCGGCCAGGCCTGCGCTGCCAAGCTGCCTCCATTGATCATGATCAGGATGCGTTTGATTAATATCCGACGTGGAGAGAGAGGGGCCCGCGCCTGGCTGGCACTCGGAGGCCCCCACTCTGAGGGCAGGGCCCGGGAGCTGCTGGCTGGCGGGCAGCAGGAGTGACCGCTCCCTTGTGACCCAGCTGCCTGACCCTGCTCCCGGGCCTTTGAAGCATTTCCAGGCCTGGCTTGGAACGCCCAGTGCAGAGCTGCGCGTTTCCAGTCCATCCGGATCCTTGAAGCCAAACCGAACTGGCTGATCCCCCAGGGCCCGCTGGCCCGGCCGCCCGGGGAAGCTTCTGTGGGAAGCCGCCTCCGGGCGATTCTCGGAGCCTGCTCCGGCCTCCTGCCCCACCCCCGCCCGGGGACTCAGGCCTCCTTCTCACCGCTGTCCAACCTGGGGCTGCTCAGAGGCCAGCTCCCCAGCCAGCCCTTGCCCACGGTGACAGAGACAGCGTCTGGCCACGGGGAGCCCGGCCTCAGAAAGGCAGAGGGGACAGGGGCCCGTGGTGATGGGCCTTTCAAGGATCACAGCCTTCAGGCAGCAGCAGGACCAGGACCCTATGGACGGGTTCAGGGGCAGGGGGGCGGGCTGGGGCTGGGCAGGGCCCCTGGGACGCCTGGGGGCTCACCCCCAGAGCACGAGCTCTCTGTTCCGTGAGCCGGTGGGTGACGTCTCTAGCGAGTGGGTGTCTAGGCAAAGCGAGCCCCACATGTCCTTGAAATTGGAGAACTTGAAGCAGGAATGGGCTTTGGGGGCCTCTGTCTCGGACCCCTGGAGTTGGGGAAGCCGAGACCCAGTGAGGGAGGAAGAAGACATCCCAGGCCACGCTGCTTGGGAAGACCCTGCCCCCCTATGCCCAGAGCTCATTCAGGGAGGGTCCTCGGGCCCCCCCACGGCATGTGCCCCAGGGCCTGAGACACTGTGTTTGTGCTGGGACTTCAAGGAAGGCTCTGCCATTGACGCTGCAAACGTGCGCTGGGCCTGGGGTGTGCTCAACCCCACGTCAGCACCACAGAGACATTATTTTGCCAACAAAGGTCCGCCTAGTCAAAGCCATGGTTTTTCCAGGAGTCATGTACAGATGTGAGAGTTGGACTATAAAGAAGGCTGAGCATCAAAGAATTGATACTTTTGAACTGTGGTGTTGGAGAAGACTCTCTAGAGTCCCTCGGATAGCAAGGAGATCCAACCAGTCAATCCTAAAGGAAATCAGTCCTGAATATTCATTGGAAGGACTGATGCTGAAGCTGAAGCTCCAATACTATGGCTACCTGATGTGAAGAGCTGACTCATTTGAAAAGACCCTGATGCTGGGAAAGATTGAGGGCAGGAGGAGAAGAGGGCGACAGAGGATGAGATGGTTCGCTAGCATCACTGACTCAGTGGACATGAGTTTGAGCAAATCCTGGGAGATAGTGGAGGACTGGGAAGCCTGGTGTGCCGCAGCCCATGGGGTCACAAAGAGTCGGACGCGACTCAGCGACTGAACGATGATACGTCAGCGCCGTGCCCACCTGGGACCTGCGGTGAACACGTCCGGCGTGGCCCGTGCCTGGATGCTCCTCTGGGTGGCTTTGTCTCCTCTACTTCAGGTCGCATCCGTGGGGCGGGCTTCCTGCGGCCCCCACCCCTCAGCGCTGCGGGACAGTCACACCTGGTCATGCTCCCTCTGCCCCGACCCCTGCACCTGTGAATGTGACACTATCTGGGTCTATAAGGGGTCTCTGCAGAGGTAACCAAGTCAGGGGATCACAGGCATCCTTATAAGAGACAGACGAGGAGAGACCATAGATTGAGGAGGTCCTGAGAAGACGCGGCCGAAGCTAGACAGACGAGGCCACAGCCCCGGGGGCCCGGAGCCCCCAGAAGCTAGGAGAGGCAGGAAGGATGCCCTTCCAGAGCCTTTGGAGGGAGCCAGGCCCGTCTACAGCCTGATCTCAGGCTCCGGCCTCCAGGCTGGGAGAGCATTGGTTTTCTGCTGTTTTGAGCCCCGGATGGTGTTCCTTGTCGCTGCCGCACCAGGACGTGCCTGACACGTTCCCTCTAGCCCACTTTTCAGGCTGCAGCTTCATCTCACTTCTGAGAGAGCGGCGCCCTGCTGCCCTCCCAGCTGTGCACCTACCTAGGAGCTCTGTCGCCATCCCCAGGCGGCTCTCGATCATGCATGGGTCCACGGGGACTCACATACTGATCACTGTTTGTTCTTGTTGTTCAGCCGCTAAGTCGTGTCCAACTCTTTTCGACCCCATGGGACTGCAGGACATCAGGCTTCCCTGTCCATCACCAACTCCTGGAGTTTGCTCAAATTTATGTCCATTGAGTCAGTGATGCCATCCAAACATCTCGTCCTCTGTCGTCCCCTTCTCCTCCTACCTTCAATCTTTTCCAGCATCAGGGTCTATTCCAATGAGTCAGCTCTTTGCATCACATGGCCAAAATATTGGAACTTCAACATCAGTCCTTCCAATGAATATTAAGGGTTGATTTCCTTTAGGATTGACTGGCTTGACCTCCTTGCTCTCCAAGGGACTCCCAACAGTCTTTTCCAACACTGTAATTTGAAAGCATAAATGCTTTGGCACTCAGCCTTCTTTGTGGTCCAACTCTCATATCCATACATGACTACTGGAAAAGCCACAGCTTTGACTAGATGGACCTTTATTGGTAAAATAATGGCTCTGCTTTGTTTCTGTCTAGGTTGGTCATAGCTTTTCTTCCCAGGAGCAAGTGTCTTTTAATTTCATGGCTGCAGTCACCACCTGTAGTGATTTTGGAGCCCAAGAAAATAAAATCTGCCACTGTTTCCATTTTTTTCCCATCTATTTGCCATGAAATGATGGGACCGGATACCATGATCTTAGTTTTCTGAATGTTGAGTTTTAAGCCTGCTTTTTCATTTTCTGCTTTCACCCACATCAAGAGGCTCTTTAGTTTCTCTTCGCTTTCTACCATAAGGGTGGTGTCATCTGCGTATCTGAGGTTATTGCTATTTCTCTTGGCAATCTTGATTCCAGCTTGTGCTTCATCCAGTCCAGCATTTTGCATGGTGTACTCTGCGTATAAGTTAAATAAGCAGGGTGACAATATACAGCCTTGATGTACCCTTTTCCCAGTTTTGACCCAGCCTGTCGCTCTGAAACTGTTGCTTCTTGTCCTGCGTACAGGTTCCTCAGGAAGCAGGTAAGGTGGTCTGTTATTTCTCTCTCTTTAAGAAGTTTCTACAGTTTGTTGTGATCCACACTGTCAGAAGCAAATGCAGTTCATGAAGCAGAAGTAGATGTTTTTCTGGAATTCCCTTGCTATCTCTATGATCCAATGGATGTTGGCAATTTGATTTCTGGTTCCTCTGCCTTTTCTAAATCCAGCTTGTACATCTGGAATTTCTCAGTTCACGTATTGCTGAAGCCTACCTTGAAGGATTTTGAGCATTACCTTGCTAGCATGTGAGATGAGCTTTCTTTGGGACTGGAATGAAAACTGACCTTTTCCAGTCCTGTGGCCACTGCTGAGTTTTCCAAATTTGCTGGCTATTGAGTGGAACACTTTCACAGCATCATCTTTTAGGATTTGAAATAGCTCAGCTGGAATTCCATCAGCTCCTCTAGCTTTGTTCGTAGTGATGCTTGCTAAGGCCCACTTGACTTCACACGCCAGGATATCTGGCTCTAGGTGAGTGACCACACCATCATGGTTACCTGGGTTAGTAAGACCTTTTTCGTATAGTTCTTCTGTGTATTGTTGCCACCTCTTCTTCTTAATATCTTCTGCTTCTGTTAGGTCCATACTTTCTCTGTCCTTTGTTGCGCCCATCTTTGCATTAAATGATCCTTTGTTATCTTTAGTTTTCTTGAAGAGGTCTCTAGTCTGTCCCATTCTGTTGCTTTCTTCTATTTCTTTGCATTGTTCACTTAAGAAGGCTTTCTTATCTCTCCTTGCAACTCTGCATTCAGATGGGTAGATCTTTCCTTTCCTCCTTTGCCTTTCGCTTATCTTCTTTTCTCAGCCGTTTGCAAGGCCTCCTCAGACAACCATCTTGCCTTTTGCCTTTTCTTTTGCTTGGGGATGATTTTGGTCATAGCCTCCTGTACAACGTCACGAACCTCTGTCCATAGTTCTTCAGGCACTCCGTCAGATCTAATCCCTTGAATCTATTTATCATCTCCACTCTGTAATAATAAGGGATTTGATTTAGGTCATCCCTGAATGGTCTACTGGTTTTTCCTGCTTTCTTCAATTTAAGCCTGAGTTTTGCAATGAGGAGCTAGTGATTTGAGCCACAGTCAACCCCTTGTCTTATTTTTGCTGGCTGTATAGAGCTTCTCCGTCTTCGGCTACAAAGAATAGAATCAATCTGATTTCGGTGTTGACCATCTGGTGATGTCCATGTGGAGAGCCGTCTCTCGTGTTGTTGGACGAGGGTGTTTGCTGTGACCAGTGCGTTCTCTTGGCAAAAGTCTGTCAGTCTTTGTTCTGCTTGCTTTTGTACCCCAAGGCCAAACTTGCCCGTTACTCCAGGTATCTGTTGACTTCCTGCTTTTGCATTCCAATCCTCTATGATGAAAAAGACATGTAATTTGGGGTGTTATTTCTAGAAGGTCTTCTAGGTCTTCATGGAACCACTCACCTTCAGTTTCTTCAGCATTAGCATTTGGGGCAGAGACTTAGATTACTATGATGTTGAATGGTTTGATTATTATTGAATTAGTGAGTGAATGAATAACTACCTGACCCATCCAGCCATCTATCCCTCCATTTATCTATCCATCCATGCATCTATTTATCTACCCAGTCATCCACCCATCCATTATCCATCCATCCATCCATCCACCCATCCATTCATCCATTCATCCGTTTATCCACCCACTGATCCATCTACCCACCCACCCATCCATCTATCCATCCACTTGGACACCATTTACTGACGCTTCCAGTGGGTGCCAGGGCTGCGGATACAGCTGAGCAGAGGACAGACAGGCGTGCCCACCTCTCCCAGTGTTCTGGCGGGGGCAGGCGGGTGGAGAGGAGCAGAGGAAGCGTTCAGTGTGTCTAGTGGTGGTGGGGATTCAGGCCGGGGCGCTGCTGTTTTCAGTGTCAGCAAAGTCCTCTCTGATGAAGGGCCATCTCAGCAAAGGCTTGAAGGAAGCATGGGCGGGAACCAGGCGGAGACCTGTGGGATGGTCCAGAGCAAGCAGCCTGTGCAAAGACCCTGAGGCGGGCTGACTGGGTGCGTCCAGGCTCGCCCAGGGGGCTGAGTGGGGGACAGAGGTGCTCAGGGGAAGGAGGGACTGCAGGCTGGCACGGGGCTTTGTGGGCAAGGGAGGCAGGGAGCCCATGCAGGGTTTGAGTGAAGGGCGGATATGGGCCGATGCACACTTTTAATGCTCACACTGACAGTTGGCAATCCATGAGCTGGGCAGTTGGAGGTGAGTGTCCATGGGGCTGCTCACGACCCTGGGCTCCAGGATTTTTCTGAGGTGTCAGAGCAACCCCTTTAATCAGGCACCGTGAACAACTGAAAGCAAAGCCGGGAGCCCCGTCTGTTTCCTTGTTCTCTTCAAGGTGGGATCAGGCTCAGCACCAACCAGGGGCTGAGATGTAACGATGGGGTCATGGGGGTTGAGGGCTCTGCCATGTTTAAGGGTGTCTCTGACCCAGCCTCCCTGAAGAGCAGCTCTCCCTTCGGAGTCTCAGACAATCAATGAGTTGACACGTGTGTTCCCTGTGTGTTGAGCATCTCCTGTGTGCCAGGCACCGCACTGGCGCGTGTTACTAGACTTAATCCTCACCACCTCCCCATGGGATGCCCTTCTTATAGATGAGGAAACGGAGGCTCAGGGAGGACCATCCACCTGTCCGTCCATCATCCATCCATCCATCCATCCATCCATCCAGCCGACTGCTCATTCAATTACTCTCCCGTCTATCTATCCATCCTCCCCCCTGTATTCTACAGCAAACAGTCTTCTAGACACTGAGGATACGGGACAGACCTGGCCCCTGCTCTCACCACTGAAGGGTAGCTAAAGACACGGAACACTTTATCACACAAATCGTAAATGTGCTAGAACTCGGAGGCTCACCAGGTGGGAAGATGGAGCTCCCGCTGAGTGGATGACCGTGGCCTCACCCCCTCCGGTGGTCAGGATGGGCTTCTCTGAGGAAGGGGCCTGTACGTGGGATGAGTCAGGGGAACCTGGTCAAGAAAGTGGAGCGGGCAACAGAGTGTGCCAAGCCTCTGGAGGCGGAAGGCCTTGGGGCGGCGGGAGCGGGTGGGGAGCAGGGGTTCTGGCCCGGCCGTGGGTGGGGGAGCCATCTCCTGAATCTTCTGGCCATGCTCACCTCCTCTGGGGTCCGTCAGCCATGCAGGGGGTGCCAGCACCTCCAGGTCTATTTCACAATCTTTGCTCTCTTAGTAGGCTACTCTGAAAGGGGACCTTAAGGTCAAGATGGACACTTGGAGGCTTCAGATGCTGAAGCAGTTTCGTTCGGGCCAAGTCAGCTGAAGGAGCACGTGGGCCTAAGTTTAGGCTGAGGCAGGTTCACACGCTCACAGCTCCCTTGTCTGTTAATGGTACAAGCTGTTCGGACCTTTGGAACATTCCTCAGCTTTTATTGAAGGTAGAAGAGTCATTTCTGGAATTAGCATTTAAATTGGCCCATGTCAGCAGCTCTGTGGGAAGCCCTTTCCCCAGGTGTCTACTGCCGCAGAACTGGAGGCTGGAGGATGCCCCGCCGTCCTGTCCAGGGACTTCGTCCTGCCGTTTCCCTTCGAAGGGCGACGTGTGTTCTGTTTAAATGACTCCAGGCCGTCTCCCCAGACGACAGCCTGGGAAAGGATACGTGTTCCCGAGCGGTAGGTCTCGGCTGGAGAGGGGAGATGTGAGCCTGGGAATCTTCTCCAGATAAGTGGTTGCCCCCAGGCCCTGAACTCACACCTCCACCGCCGGCTTCTAGCGCAAGGTTGTCGAAAGGGGAGACCGAGCAACGTGTACTCCCAAGCTGTCATGTCTAGTCTGGTCCAGGCCAGACATTTTACACACTTTATGGTCCTATTAGTCCTCAGTCTTTTGGAGAGGGGTGACCGGTTGATCATTAACTCTTTGCTACGTGTGGCATCCACATTCTGGCCCAAGATAGCTCAGGCCAGCATGCTGATTCTGCCTACCCATTGGGCCATGGCCGGGCAAGCCTGCCTTCTTGCAGCGGGTGGAGCAAATTCTCCTGATGCCAGGGGCTGGGGCCCTGGCCATGCCCTCCCCGGCTCCCCCGGGCACTGGCATAAAAGTGTAATTTTACTTTCTGGTAGTCCTCCCACCCCCTCATCTGCCCAAGGGTGCGAGTGTCCAGCCCTGGGGAGGCACACAGGCTCTGGTCTGGCGGTCTCCATTTCTGCTCACCATGTCCCGCACCAGGATGGGGCTGGCGTCCTCTTTGCAAGAGCTCAGCCTCGGGGCCTGGTCTGGGACACTGCTCCGTCTTCCTTGAATTCCATCTTAGATGTTCTTTCCCTACAAGAAATTCCTGCCAAAGGGCAAGCTTTGCTTGTGTTGAAAATCTCCCAAATCGGTTTCTTGAATATCAAGAGCTGGGCAGCTTGCCGGTGGGTGGGTGGGAGTTAGGGGGTCACGCTCGTAATCAGATGCTCATTTCTTACAGCCACTGAACTTTCTAACAACCATCTGGAAACATCCTTTTCTTGCAGAGTCCAAAGGCACGGCAAGATGTTAAAACATGCACCACAGTGAGCGAGGTCCTGGACCACGCCAGCTTGTCGGCCAGCCCTGCCTCCCACAACGAGCGCCCCCGCTCAGCCCCACTCTGCATCCCCTCCTGGCCTTGGGACCCACCCCTGCTTCCTCTTTTGGGCACTGTGGGCTCCAGGGACACTTCTAAATGGTCGATGGCCTCCCTTACCCTGTGCTTAGAACGTTCTATGTTTCCACCGAATGAAAGTCTAAGAGAGGCCTCAACTCCTGGCTTGACCCTAAATGGCAACTCCTTTTTCTGGCCTGCCCCCCCGGGCAGCTGTGAAGACATCCCTGGACATGGCACCTCCCTCCCTGCTCTGTTCCCCACTGGCCGAGCCAGACGCCCTGTCCTGGGGCAGTTGCTCTGATGTCGTGGCCCTTCACTGACCTCTTGCCCTTCACTGGTGGACCTCCCTGCAGGACTGTGCTCACCAAGCTTTAGGTTCCTTCTGAGGATCTTCCTGTCGTATGGGGGTCCCCGACGCCCTGCCGTTTCTGTGAGTTTCAGGCCCAGAGTCGGCTCTGAGCACTGCTGTGGAGAAGGGGCAAGCACATGCGTGACAGGGAGCGTGCAGGGCCCCGTCCTCAGCCTCTTGACCTTGCAGTCGAGGGACTCAGGCTCACAGAGTAGATTAGATGGTGCAGATGGTATGCACGCCAACGCCCATGGGAAGACCAGTTCAAGGGCAGTGGTGCCAGAGGCGAGGGCACACAGGCAGAGGTAGACGGGGGTGGCAGAGGGCAAAGGCAAGGGGGCAGCTGGATGTAGGCTGTGTGACTGTGAGCAAGTTAGCTAACCTGTCTGTGCCCAGCTTTCTCCTTGTGGAAGTGGGAGATGATAGCATCTCTGGAGGGACTGGCAAGTCCCTGTCCCACTCAGTTAATAGGGAGTCAATGAGGAGGTCTGGGTGGTGAGGTGAAGGCCCAGATCCAGAGTGAAAAGACAAACCTGACCCCCGGCAGAGGTGTTCTGTTGTTGTTCAGGCGCTAAGTCGTGTCTGACTCTTTGCGATCCTACCGACCACAGCGCAGCAGCCTCCTCTGTCCTCCACTATCTCTTGGAGCTTGCTCAAACTCATGTCCATCAAGTTGATTGATGCCACCCAACCATATCATCGTCTGTCACCCCCTTCGTCTTCTGGCTTCAGTCTTTCCCAGCATCAGGGTCTTTTCCAGTGAGTTGGCTCTTCGCATCTGGTGGCCAAAGTATTGGAGCTTCAGCTTCAGCATCAGTCATTCCAAAGAATATTCAGGGTTGATTTCCTTTAGGACTGACTGGTTTGATCACCTTGCTGTCCAAGGGACTCTCGAGTCTCCTCCAGCACCACAGTTTGCAAGCATCAATTCTTTGTAGCTCGGCCTTCTTTATGGTCCAGCTCTTATATCCATACATGACTACTGGAGAACCATGGCTTTGACTATACGGACCTCCTTCACAGGAGTGTTATGGGACAATGCTGTTTTATTTCTGCTTGACCCTCACATAGCCCTGGGAGGGCGATTGTGTCAGCCGTCGGGTTCCCGTTGGGCTCTCCTCACTGCTTGCTGGGTGATCTGGGGTCTTATCCTGGCCCCTCCAGGCCTCTATCCCCCGCTTTTCCTGTACAGGGGCGGCTGCCTCTGAACTACTGGGGGGCTGCTTGGGAGCTGCCCTTGGTGATACAGCAGGATTTCTAGGGTGTCTTCTAGGACCTGGGGCTGGGCAGTCCCTGGGGCCACGCCCCTCAGTCACTTTGTGACCACAGCGTGTGGCTGTCATTCACAGCCTCCAGTTTCTCTGGAACCGATGGCCCCGATTTACAGAACACTCCCCACCTGGAAACATGGTCTCCGCCGAGAACCACCGGTGCCGAGACAGACCCAAAGCATTTCCTTTCGTCGGCACCAAACTTTGGTTAAGAGATAGAAGCCCCTAAACAGAAAGGCTTTCATCAGAAGGGCCCTCAAATAGGAGTGCCCCACAACAGATCCATGGCGCTGCCTTCCTGGTTTCCAGTCTCAAAACATTGCTTTGAGTTAGAAACACATGTTAATTACACACATCGAAATTCATACCTTGACAATTTCTTTTTTTCACATCTGCACTCACACGTGGAGTACTTTAGTGATTGAGAACATGTGCTAAAGAACAATTTTGCCAATATTCACATACTCTGCTCTCTCTGGGGGTGATTCGCTTGGCGGATCCCCAGCCATGAGACCCTGCAAGAGTGTGGCCAAAAAAAGGCAAAACCAAACAAAACCAAGTGCTCTGTGCACGGCCTGGCCTTAGGAAGCTCACCTCCCTGTGCCGCTGGAGAAAACCAGGACCAGCCTGGTTCCAGACAGACAGGACCAAGGGGCAGCTGGACAGGCGGCCACAACGTGGAGAAAACAGGAGTGCCTGTCACCTGTCTTTATCAAGCGTTTTTACCAGGAGGCTGAGCCAAGGGCATTATCTGATTTAATTTAGAGGCTGCCAAACACCCCAGTCTGCCCCGCAGTCCCGGTTGATACCGGTCGCCTGGCGTCATCAATGAATGGTCCCCCTGAAAAGTGAGAAGTCCAAAGGGTCCCAGTTTGGATGATTAAGACCGCATGACTTTGTGTGTCCAGGGTGTGTCCCTGAGGGTCGGCTGGTGGAGGAATCTGCCCAAGGTCGTCAGTTGACTTCTGGGATTTCAAGTCTCAGAAATGTTCATTCAAGCCTTTCCTTTATGTCTGCATCTCCATTGCTGCCCTGCAAATATCAGTTCATCAGTATCATCTTTTTAGATTCCATATGTATGCGTTAATACGCAGTGTTTGTTTTTCTCTTTCTGACTTCACTCTGTATAACAAGTTCTAGGTTCATCCACCTCATTAGAAGCATATTCAATACCATATGTGAAATAAATAGGCCACAGAAGTTTGCTGTATGACTCAGGGAACTCAACCTGGGGCTCTGTGACAACCTAGAGGGGTGGGATGGGGTGGGAGAGGGGAGGGAGGTTCAAGAGGGAGGGGGCGTACGTACACCTATGGCCTATTCACGTGGACCTATGGCAGAAGTCAAACCAATCTTGTAAAGCAATTATCCTTCAATTAAAAATAAATGAATAAATAAAAATCTCAGAGGTGGGCTCTGAAGCTGGGTGGGGCTGACCCTCCAGCCTTCCCTGTAACCTTGGCCAGCAAGTCCTTGCCACAATGAGGGGGGCCTATGAGGGCCCTACTGCGGGAAGACCCCAGGGCGGGGTCCCCCACCAAAGCCCCACCTGCCCGGGAGCCCATCCAGCAGCCAGCAGCCAGGGTCCCAGGAAGAATTCTGCAGAGAGCGAGCTTTTTCCCCTTGAAGGAATAAAAAGCACACACACACACATTCCTGCGAATCAGAGGTGTGCCAAGTGGGGAGGGCGGGCAGGGCCCCTTGACCGGCTGGCGGCCAGCAGCCCAGGCACGTGACAGCGCCGAGAGCCACTGGCACCAACTCAGGCCAGGCGTTTGCAGTGGGCGGCGGTGCCAGGGGTGCGAGGGTGGCCTTTCACCAGCTTGGCACCTCGACCACGTGACGGCCCTGCTTCGGGGCAGGCCGGCGCGGCCGAGGCCCGGTGCCCGCACACTTGCCGTCTCTGGCTGAGAAGGCTGGGGAGGCGGCGTCAGAGAGTTCAAGTGCCGTGTCAAGTTCAGGAGGTAGGCTCACGGGCCCTGTCACGGCTCCTGGCGCTCCACGGGGAAAGACCTTTCACAGTCTTCCATGCCGGGCCATTTCCAGCGGGCCCATAGCTGCCCCACGGGGGAGGCGCACTCACTGTTTCCATCTGGGATGGAGCTACCTCTTGGGGTAGCACGGAGCTCCACCCTGGGGCTGCCTTCTAGAGTCTTGGCCTTGATGACCCGGCTTCCAGGCCCTGGGGCTGCTGTGTGCTTTGGTCTTCCAGAAACAGTGAAAGAAGAGCAGTGAGCCTTCATATACGTGTATACACTAAAGGTGGGAGATGTGTGACTGTCCTGGGGCAGCCATACATACCAAGTGACCACAAACTGGATGGCTTAACATAACGGAAACTGCTTCTCCGCCCAAAGTCAGACATGAAGGTGTGCCAGGGTTGCACTCGGTTCGGAGGCCCTGGAGGAAGCTCCTTCCTGCCTCTTCAGCTCCTGATGGCTGCAGATGGTCCAGGGCTTTCAGCTGCACCCCTCAGATCCCTCCCACCGTCGTCACGTGGCCTTCCTCCTTCCCACGTCTTAGCCTCTGTCTCTCTTATGGACCCCCTGCCAGGATGGTCTCATCTCAAGACCCTTAACTCTGCTGGGCCCACAAGGGTCTCGCCCATTTCACACCCCAACAGCCCTCTGCAGTAGCTGTTGTTCCAGTTTTACAGCTGGAGAGGCTGAGGTCTTAGGAAACTCATAGAAGGTCAGGCCACCCAGCCTTGGAACTAAGATTCAAAAGCACAGAGCAAGACCTCATAGGGCCTGGCTTTGAGCCTCTGGGACTTGGTTCCAGGTCGTGGGAGGGTGAGGAGGCCAATCTGGAGTCACTGAACCAGCTTGTTCATTCATTCAATCGCTCAACCACAGGCACGTTCATTCCTTCTTCATTCAAACACCTCCCACCGCCCAGGCAGCGCTTCTTGCGCTGGGGATGGCGTGGACAGACAGACCGAGCTCTGTCCTTGTGGCTGCATTCTCGCAGGACTGGGGACCCAGCCATTAGCGAAGCCCTCCCAAGGACACTCAGCAAGGAAGCAGGACGGGAGGACGGCCGCTTATCTTGAGGGTCTGGGGGTCCCCCAGGGGGCAACGTGTCCCCCTGTGGACTGGCTTTGCATCCCCACAGCCACTTGTTAGCCCTGGGACTGTGAGCAGAGGGGCAGGGCTCTGCAGGCCTCAGTTTCCCCATCTGTACAGTGGGGACACTGGCTCCTGGCTCAGGGCCAGCGTGAGGATGGATTGGCCCTCATGGGGCCCCCGGCCTTGGCCTGACTTTCTCCTTGTCATTGTTGTTCAGTTGCTAAGTCATGTCCGACTCTTTGCGACCTCATGGATTATAGCCCGCCAGGCTCCCTGTCCATGGGATTCTCCAGGCAAGATTACTAGAGTGGGTTTCCGTGCCCTTCTCCAGGGGAATCTTCCCGACTCAGGGATCGAACCCACATCTCCTGCACTGCAGGCAGATCTTTACCGCTGAGCCACTTTCTCCTGAGGGTGACACTAATTGGCTTCCAGCTGAGGGAGGCCAGGAAGGGGCCTGGCCGTGTCCCTGTCACTCTCCCAGGTCCTGCCAACGCCTGGCCAGTGGGCAGGGGTGAGAAAGGCCACATCTAGGAGGAAACCGGCTGGGTGCACTGGCCAGGACCCCAAGGCCGGCCAGGAGGGGCCTTGGGGGCCAGCAGGAACCCTCAAGTCCCCTCTGCTGCAGGGCCCTTGGTCAAGTGGCCTCACCCTCCTGCCCACTAGGGGAGGGTGAGTCCCCTGAGCTGGCGGGGCTACCAGGCCATCCTGGGGTCTTCTGAAGACTGAAGTCTGGGTACCTGGCTGGCAGAGGGAGGTGGGCAGCTGGCACGAGCCCCCTTCTGGCCACGCTGGCACCACGGACGGGGGTTTGCCTCGCTTGCCCTATGTTAGCTCCTCAGCTGCTCTAACCGACTACTACAGGCAGTAGTTTCTCCCAGTCCCGGAGGCTGGAAGCTGAGATCCAGGTGGGGGCAGGGGGGCTGGTCCTCCGAGGCCTCCCTCCTGGGTGAGCAGCTGGCCGTCTCCTCCCCGTGTCCTCACAGGGTCGTCCCTCTGTGTGTCTGTGTCCTGACCTCCTTATCAGGACCCTGGTCCTGTGGGATTAGGGCCCACCATGGTGACCTTGTTTGACGTTCATTACCTCTTTAAAAGCCCCATCTCCAAATACAGTCATTTTCTGAGATCCTGGGGGTTGGGATCCTAACACATGCATGTGGGAAGGGACGCAACTCAGCTCAGAACCTGCCTTTTGGAGGGAAGTTGTCAGGATGCAGAAAGGGAGACGCTTGCCCTGGAGATGTGGGCTGGGAGGCTTCCCCCAGCAGCTCGCAGGGTGCGGGGGTTGGGGGGTGAGGTGAGTGTGGCCCCCATGGACCCGCCCAGGATGACGCGTGCTGGCATAAACCTGAGCCCCTCTGGGGCTGCGGGTTCCGTTTGGGGGTGTAGAGAGAACAAAGTTAACAGCAGAGGGTGTCTTGAGTGGTTCCCTCCCGTGGACTCACCGGAGTCCCTGCCACCTGCTGGGGACACCCTGTGCCGCCCCGCAGGGGTCGGGCGCCGGAGGGGGTGGCACCGGCTGCAGGCAGCAGGCGGCTCGGCGGCGGGCGGGGCCTGGGAGCCAGGACTCCAGGTTCAGTCCCACGCGGCCGCTCTCTGGCTCTGTAAGGACGTCCCTTTGCCTCGGTTTCCTCATCTGTCCAGTGAGTCACAGTGGAAGGTTGGATGGGGTGGTGCCTCGAGTCTCAGAATGCGTCCTGCCCTCAGGGGCTGGACAGGGGAAGAGGGACAGTCCTTGGCTGTCCTGGAGCAGTGCTCAGACATGCAGTCCGCTGTGGACTTGGGCGCCTTCAGCTCACCAGCGTGCCCGCGGCCTTCGCCTCGCCCCCCGTCCTCCCGGGGGCCTCCAGGTGGCCTCCCTTCGAGCACAGGCGAAAAGTGAAGCTCAAGGTTCAGACCACAGGCGCTCAGGTGGCGTGTCAGTGTGCAAATGTGTGCGTGAGCATGAATGACACGGTGTGTGGCACATACGTGTGCATGCACGGTCATGCGTGTGCTTGTGGGTGTGCGCATGCATGTGTACGAGTTTGTACAGACTTGTGGTGCACGTGTAAGCACCCGTGTGTCTCTTTTTAAACAAATATGTGTTTGGCCGCTTCGGGTCTTAGCTGCGTCCTGTAGGATCTTCCATTGCCGCACGCAGCCTCTTCCGTTGTGGAGCTTGGGCTCAGGGGTTGCGGTGTGCAGGCATGGTTGTCTCAGGGCACCTGGGATCCTAGTTCCCTGACCAGGGATTGAACTCCCGTTGCCTGCCTTGCAAGGCGGATTTGTGACCCCTGGACCGCCGGGGAGGATCCACGTGGGTGTCTCTTCACGTGCGTGCATGTGGGCGTGTGTGTTGCTGGCTGCGTGTTCTGTAAATCACAACAACCCTCGGTGCACGTCACATCATTTGTTGCCACAGTGGTCGCTTCCAGAGACTCGTGTGTGGCAGGTGCGGGTCGGCTCTGCTTCACAGCCCTGCAGGGCAGACGCTATCCCCACTTTACAGATGGGAACACCGAGGCTTGCGGAAGTGAAGGGCCCTACCTGGGATTCATGCCCTGACTCCAGAGTCCGAAGACACTCTAGGTTGGTGCCTCCTCCCTTCTGGAAGGTGGGTCTCTGGCTCAGCACCCCCCCGCCCCCTCCACGGAGGAGACTCGCCCCTCTTTGCAGATTTATGCTCCCACATCCTCCACTGGCCCTGTGGGGCTTGGGGGGCTCCTTGGTGGCTTGGTGGTCGGGTGGGTCCACATGCCTGCCGGGCCCCACCTGCAAGCTCCAGCTGTTTCGCCTCCTCCTGCTGTGGGCATCGGGCAAGCTGGCTAGTTTCCACATCCATCACCTAGATCTGAAATCTGGTGACTCCAGCAAAACCCCTACCCGGTGCCAGGTGCCCAGAGATCTTGTCTCACTTGATCATGGGCTCAGGGAGGTAGGGATTATTGTCCCATTTTCCAGATGGGAATGTTGAGGCTCAGACAGGTGAGTGGCTGCCCTTGGTCACAGAGCCAGGTCGTGAAGCGGGTTTCCCTGACCCCACATCTGGTGGGGCTTGTCTCATGGGCTCTCAGTAGCCCAGGCCGCCTGGGAGGCTGCAGTGCTGAGCAATGAGCAGAGTTCAGTTTGCGCACGAGAGCGGCCGAGCCAGCAGAGCACTTGGCTGAGAGAGAGAGAGCTGTGCTGGGAGCCCCGCGTGACCTTGTGGAGTGCCTGCCCCTCCTGGTGAGCGCCTGTCCTCCCCTGTGGCAGCTCAGCCCGTGTCTGGCTGGGCCTGGGCGATGACGCCCGAGGGCTGGTTCCGGGCTGCTGTTTACCCAGGTTCTGCTCAGAGGGTTTGACCTCAGGCCCGCTCCCCACCCTCCGGCCTGCTGAGCCCGCCTCCCCTGGGCTCCGGCTGACTCATGGCTCTGCTATGTGTCCTGCAAACATTCTGGAGCCCTCGCCCTGCAGCAGGGCCCTCTGAGCTGGCAGATGACCGGGCAGTGCTCTCTACCCCAAGTGGGAGGCGTTTGGGTCCCCTGAGAAGCATCCATCCCTCCTCCTGCGTCTTTCCATGACAACAGCGTGCTCCTGTGCCTGGGACCCCAAAAATGCTACTGATGGAGACTTCCCTGGTGGTCCAGTGCCTACGACTCCACGCTCCCAATGCAAGGGGCCCGGGTTTGATCCCTGGTCAGGGAACTAGACCCCACATGCTGCAGCTAAGAGTTCGCATGTGGCAACTGAGGATCCTTTGCGACCCCCCGCACTGTACCCGCCAGGCTCTTCTGTCCATGGGATTCTCCAGGCAAGAATACTGGAGTGAGTTGTCATGCCCTTCTCCCGGGGATCTTTCCGATGCAGGGATCAAACCCGTGTCCCTTACATCTCCTTCATTTGCAGGCAGGTTATTTATCACTATCGCCACCTGGGAAGCCCCCAAGACAGGGTTCAATCCTTGGGTCAAGATGATTCCCTGGAGAATGAATTGCCAACCTGCTCCAATATTCTTGCCTGGAGAACCCCCATGGACAGAGGACCCCACGGGCTATAGTCCATGGGGTCGTAGAGTCGGACTTGACTGAAGCGACTTGACACGTGCACACATCCAAAATACTATTTTAGCACACCATCAATATCAAAATCATTAGCAAAATATCTTGCATTCTTTTGCACACCCTTAATTCTCCAAACTCTGTGTTATTTTTACAGACAACACTTCTCAGTTCGGATGTTCCATGTTCAACATCCCTGCCAAAGTAGTTGAGTCTAAAAAAATCTATGTTACATTGTTTGGGTTTTTTAATTTAAATTTACTGAAGTGAAATAAAATTTAAACAACATTTTGAAGTCTCACTAGCCGCATGCCGAGTCCAGGGCCATGTACAGCCAGCGGCTGCCGTATGGGTGGCCCCGGTCTGGACATCACCTGGTCCTCCCCTCACTTATCCAGGTCCCCTTCCCCGTGACCTGGGTGGCCCCTGGCTCACCCGAGACACTCGTCTGTTGGAGGACTGGGTCCTGGGGACATTCAAGGGGTGATAAACTGGGATCTTGGGAGGCAGGCGGGGAGGGAACTTCACCCGTTGGAGCCTGATCTCCCTGCCCCCCACCCCACCCCTGCTGTGGCTGGGGGTCTGTGTCCTTGAGCATGTCGCCTTCCCTCTCTGGGGCTCCCCTCAAGCCCTGCTTCTCCATCACTGACTCCTACAAGTCAGGGATGCAGCTGCCCTCGGAGGCCTGCATATAGGTGGCGCTTAATAGTGGCTGAGTGCCTGAACAAGGCTGGTGCTGGTCTCGCCACCCAAGCTGCCCGCCACTGCCTTTTTCCTCTCCTGCCACAGGTGCCCAGTGGCCTTCCTCGGGGACCGCTGAGTCCCACTCATGGGTGACCTTGACCGGACCCCGGGGCCGGCCTCTCCCCATGCCCAGATCCACTCCCGTCATCCCGACGGCTCCCCCTGGGAGGCAGGGGCCACGTAACATCACTTTGGGGGTGAGCAGACCAGGGCACAGAGAGGTGAAGCCACCTGCCCAGAGTCGCAGAGCTTGCAAGGAGCAGAGATGGGACTTGGCCCCAGTGGAGCCAGCTCCCACCCTCCAGGAAATGCTCGCTGAGCCGGCGTCTTCTCCGACAGCCGGGGTCCTGGTTCCAGTCCTGGCCCTGCAGTCTCCTGGTTCTGGCCTCGGATTCCCCCACCGTCCCGCGGGTGGGTCGGACCTTCTGACGGTCAAGTTTCTTCCAGCCTTTAGGGTCTTGGCCTCGCTTCTTACTTTATGTTTTCTGAGTTGATTTGGCTTTGGTGATGGACCTGAGGGCAGGCCAAACCAGGTGGCCGGGAAACCATATCCCGCAGCCCGGACCCTGTCGGGGGCGAGGCCCTGCTCACGGCCTGCTGAGGGCCGGGCCAAGAGGCTCACCCGGCTGGATCCCGCGGCCCGGAGGAGCCTGCTCTGCCTCTTGGCACCGCGGCCGCGCAGCTGTCGGGGCTGGCCACGTGCGGTCACCGGGCTGGCGCGGGTGGCCGGGCGGGGTGGAGGGGTGTGTGTGTGTGTGCTGTGGGGCCCCATCACTGCCAGCAGCTCTCTCGGGTCCTGCCAAGTGGCAGTGGAGCCGGGCCCAGGTGCCAACGTGCTTGGTAACTGGATTGCTATTTGAAAAATTGAAGCAGTGTCAAGACAATCTCACCTCCGCGCTCCTATCAGGAGGCTGGAGCCGGCCGGGTGGCGGCCTGTTTGTGCAGGGTGGCCAGTGGGAAGGCGCCCGGGGACGGAGCAGATTATCCGGAGAATATTATCCGGCCAGCGCCTGGGCGGAGGCAGAGTCAAACAGAACACAGCACTTGGGCCGGGCCAAACGCCACACAGCTGCTGACACCAGGTGCTGGCCAAGGGCTTGCCCGGGACCTACTGTGTGCTGGGAGCTGGGGGAGGCAGCAGGTACGAGGCTGATGTCTCCAGGGGGCCCAGGGCCCGGATGCAGGAAACCATTCCAACTTTTTAAAAAATCAGAGTTAAAAAAAAATGAGCCGTTAGGTTGAAGAAAATGTTTAAATATATGTACTGGGTTGTACAGCGTTTTTGCAAAATTCGTGTCTGCCTGGAACTTCAGAATGAGATGTTATGTGGAAACGGGGATCTCTGTAGAGGTGATGAGTGAAGACCAGCTTCTGCTGTAGTAGGGTGGGCCCGGATCCAATGGGTGGTGTCCTTATAAGAGGAGAAAACACACAGACACACAGACTGGAGGCGTGCAGCCACAGCGGGGGCTGCCTGGACCCCCCAGAAGCTGAAGAGACAGGAAGGGTCCTCTCATTCCCCCGCCCCAGAGACTTCAGAGGCAGTGAGGCCCTGCGGACACCTTGATTTCGGACTTCTGGCTTCCGCACTGGGGGGGAATAAATCTCTGGTTTGCAGTGATTCACTGCAGCAGCCTTGGAAAAGTAACTCAGGTGGTGCCAGTGGTAAAGAATCCATCTGCTGGTGCACGAGACGCAAGAGACACGGGTTTGATCCTTGGGTCTGGAAGATCCCCTGGAGGAGGAAACGGCAACACGCTCCAGCATTCTAGCCTGGGAAATCCTGTGGACAGAGGAACCTGGTGGCTATAGTCATGGGATCGCAAAGAGTCAGACCACTGAGCCCCGAACACTGGGAAAGCAACAGTGTATAACATTAATTTGTTCTTAGTCCAACAAAATTGTAAACAGAAACTGTTCTTATTATTTTTTTAAGGAAAGAAGGAACCCTTGAAAGCAAAATTGTCCCTGAGGCCCTTGAAAGTCTTAATTCAAGGTCGCAAGACTTGCCCTTCTTCTGGGAACTGAGGGCTGTGAACTGTGAATTGGGAACTCAGTGGCAATGGGGTGCCTGGATCAAAGGGGCAGGCACGGAGCAGGAGTGAGGTTGTGGAGCGCGGGTGGGACCCCAGAGGGAGAACCTTGGTTTCCGGCCCCGGCTTGGCTGTCTCCCGACTATGTGACCTCGAGGAGGGGCGTGGCCTCCCTGCCCACGTTAGCACCTTATCTGTTAGTACCTGCTTCAGAGTCCGAGTAAGGCGCCGTCTGAGCCCCGTCACCATGGCCCGGGGTCTTCCTTCTGCAGAAGCACGGGTTTCAGGGTCCGGGGCGGCGGGGCCTGTGGCCTTGTCCACCGCCTGGTCCTGGGAGAGGAGCCGGGAGGGCGTTCCATCTGGGCCGAGAAAGAGCTACTCTCCCTCTAAGCGTGTCCTGCTCGGGGCCCCTTTCTTTGCAGGTTCTCCTCCTCGTGGTCAGCTCAGTATCACGCGGGTCCTCGCCGGAGGCCCGGGAGGCCAGCCCTTGCTTCTCCCACCCAGATGGCCCTTCCTCCAGGGTGCCGTGTGTCCACATCTGACGTCCCCCAACCTGCCAGCCGTGGGACCCGAGCAAACAGACGCCAGTTGGACCCCAGAATGAGCTGGACGAGGCCCCAGGACCGTCCCAGCCACCAGGGTGGTTCGGAAAGGTCCCCACACCAGGACCACTCGGCGTCTTGGGACGCCGGTGCCTGGCCGTCAGGGAGAGACACTGGCCAGCCCCAGAGCCACCGGCGTCCGGGCAGTGAGCCCCAGGGACAGGGGCACTGGCCGCACTCGTCCCACATCCCTGTGTTTTGCACGCATCATCCCCATGAAGCCGCTTGGAGAAACTCGGGTGTGGACAGGATTTCAATTCTCACCTCACAGGGAGGGAGGCCCAGATGGGTGGCTGCAGCAGGTGGTGCGGCCAGGGTGGAAGGCCAGGCAGAGGCCACTCAGAGGGAGCGGGGACGGATGTCTGGACCTGCTGGATGGCAGAGCCTGCAGGGGCCCCGGGGCTCAGGGCAGCATTCCTGCCTCTAGGTGGGGCGTTCTGCACGTGCTTTCCCCACGGCTAGGAATCCGGAGCTGAGTGTTCATGGGCTGGCTGCTCAGGGCCAGGGGTTCCTGACACCCGGAGGAGCGTGGATCAGGTTGGGTTGGGTGCAAGGTTTTAACTCCTTCCTACAGACACCTCCTGCCTGCTGCAAACTGCGGTGCGGACGCTCTGATGCTCCAGGTTGGAAACACAGCGCCTTCTCCCCTCCCCCGCAACCCTCCCGAATCCCTCCTGGATGGACCTGGGATGCTGTCCTGAGTCCCCTCCCTCCCTCCTCTAAACCTTAGCCCCCTTGGGACAGGGGCAATGCTGACCTCCGTCACTTCTGGGGCCTGATAGATGGTTCTCAGGAGGAAATGGGCAGCCGTGTGCTCTGGTCTAGACCAGACAGGGTCTTGGGGTCAGGTGAAGCCATGAGCTTCCTGAGGGCAGGGCGCTGCTTGGTGTGGTGTCTCATATCCCCCAGTCCTCCTTTGTGCTTACGTCTTGGAGCCTTTACGGTTCTCATGGTTGTCGGAGGAGGAGCGAGTGTTCATGGATCAGTGAGACTGGGTTCCCTTCTGACTCATCTCCTCTCCTTGTGAGCCTGGGCAGGTCAGTTCCTGGCAGCCTCCTTCTGGAAAGCAGCTGAAGCTGGCAGCAGACTCCGCTGCTCCTGGGGTCAGCCTGACGATGGCCTTGGAGGTCTAGTGTGTGGGGGCTGAATCTCAACTCCATGGCATCCGTGCTAGGGGATGCCAGGTGACTTCACTTTTCCAGGCCTCAGTTTGCTCATCTGTAAAATGGAGAGCGCGAGGGCCCGCTGGACACCTGGGCAGAGGGGATCCTGCAGTTCAGTTGCAGTATCTGTTGCCAGGACATGTTCGTCCCCTTCTTCCCACTTTACTAATTTCAGTGAGAGGGTGATGACTCCTGGAGGGGATGTCATCGGGCTAGAATTACCATGCAGGAAATTTTGACAGTTGATGCCTTTTGATAAAAGTATTCAGGGTACTCAACCACCACTGCAATCAAGGCATAGAGCTGTCCCGCCACCCCCAGAGGTCCCGCCACCCCCAGAGGTCCTTCTTGCGGGTCCTTTGCAGGCAACAGCTCCCCCACCCCAGCCCCTGGAAAGCACAGATCTGGTTTTTGTCCCTATGGCTTTGCCTTTCCCAAGGTGCTTAAGTGGGATCAGGCAGCACGCAGCCTCTCGTGTCTGGCTTTATCACTTAGCCTAACACATCTGAGATTCACCCAGGATGACGTGTGTGTTTGCAACCAGTTCTTTCTCATTGCTGAATATTACGTGATTAGAGCATGAACACTGAGTCGTGTGAACGGACTACAATTTGCTTTACCATCCACCAGCTAATGGAGTTTTGAGTTGCTTCCATTTATGGCTAATATGTGTAAAGCTACAAAGATTTGGATCCAGGTTTTGTGTGGACATGCTTTCATCTCTCTCGGATGCATACTAGAATGGGATTGCTGGAATGCACGTTAAATGCTGTTGTTCGGTCGCTGAGTTGGGTCTGACTCTTGCAACTCCATGGACTATAGCACACAAGGCTTCTTTGTCCTCCACCATCTCCCAGAGTTTGCTCAGACTCCTGGTTATTGAGGTGGAGATGCTATCTAACCATCCCATCTTGTATCACCCCTTTCTTTTGCCTTGAATCTTTCCCAGCATCAGGATCTTTTGCAATGAATTGGCTCTTCGAATCAGGTGGCCAAAATATTGGAGCTTCATCTTCAGCAACAATTCTTCCAATGAATATTCAGGGTTGACTTCCTTTAGGATGGACTGGTTTGATTCCTTGCAGTCCTGCTTTTCTGGTGAAGAGTCTGTTCAAATTTTTCGCAGTAAAAAATTTAGGCTGTTTTGTCTCATCATTGAGCTGTAATATTCTTTCTGCATTCTGGACATAGACCTTTATCAGACACGTGTTTTTCAAATATTTCCTCCCAGACTGTGGCTTTTTACATTTTATTAACAGTGCCTTTGGAAGATCAGAAATTTTTGTTTCTATGAAGTCCAGTGTATAATTTTTAAATGAGCTTTTTTTTTTTTTTTTGCATCTTAAGAATTTTTTGCCGAAAGTCACAAAGAGTTTCTGTTTTCTTCTAGATGTTTTGCGTTTAGGACTGTGACCTGTTTTGACTTTGCCTAAGCTGACCTTTGTCTTTGGTGCCTCCCCATGCCCACCTCACATGGCCACCTAGCAGCTGGCCTCTCCTGTCCTGCTTTCCTTTTCCACGTGGGCAGGTGTTGGCTGAGGCTGCTCTGCCACCTTGACCACTGGATCAAAAGCCCTTGGGCCACCCTGGGGCTGGCAGTGCTGGTGCCAACCTCTGCCGAGCCTGTTTATCTTCTGGACTGGGGGGTGGCCTCTTCCAGGGGACCCAAGGCCAGAATCCTGCCCACTGCTCAGAAGACGTGATGGCTGGGACTCGTCCTTCCTTTGCAGCCTGGGGCATTTGCTGCCTCCGCGGACCCCGGAGCAGCTCCACCCTCCTTCCCATGATACCTGGGGCACCATTCTCATCAGTGTGCCGAGCTCAGCCACCTCTTTGCCATAGTCCACCAACTCCCTTCACCGTCAAGGGGTTACTGGCCCCATTTCTCAGATGGAGAAAGTGAGTTTAAGGGGACTGCATTATGTGTCTGGGCCGAAGAGCAGCAGAGCTGGGAGCTGAACCTGAACCACATTGCTTCTCCAGGCCCATCCTCTCCGTGAGCGCAGTTGTGAACTCCTCCATGCAGGCACCTGGGAATGATTTATCCAAGGAGGGTTGGCACACTTTTTTTTTTTCCAGGGTGAGTGTGCTGTCTCCCCAGTAGGGTAAGCTCCTCCTGCCCAAGGATTTCTTATATTTTGTGTCTCTTCCCACAAAATGTGGCCTCGTATATCCAGGAGAAGTTCACACAGAGATGCCTGTGTGTGAGTCGGACTTTTAAATATGGCATCGCCTCCCCACAAAGGTCCCCAGGGTCGGTAGCCTGGCCAGGTGGCTGACGGATTTGGCGATCACGCCATCCTCGCGCACAGTGTCTGGCATACAGCAGGTGCTCAGTAAATGCTTGTAGCATGAAGGAATGAACTTAGAGCCATCTACCCAGGGCCTATCGGCAATTATAACAAAACCCAGTTGGATGATGACCATCAGAGTCAAGGCTCAGTGTCTAAGACCAGCCAGGACTTGAGTGGTGTGTTTTCTGCGCTATCCGGGTTCGTGGGCCGGGATCTAGGAGGGACATGGCAAGACCTGTTGAGGCTGGGCCTAGAACCTGGGAACCCGTTGCCCACAGGAACATCTTGGAACCCAGGTTGGCTGGGCCAACATGTCCCCTCCTCGGAAATGGCCCCAGGATGACTGGGGGCTGGCTGGCTCAGCGCCCTGGCCAAGGCTTTCTGCAGTTTTTGTTGCTGATAAAGATGGGATCGCTCTGGGATGGGGCCTTGTGGAGCCCAAGACTTCTGTCCATTGCAGCCTCTTAGTGGTGACACGCGGCCTCCAGCAGGAGCTGGCCTGGGGGCAGGCCTCCATCTTGAGCATGGGGCTCAGATAGGCTGGGACCTGGGACCATGCGCTGTGGTGCTTGCTCCTGGACAAACATCTCCTGGAGCAACAAAGCTCAAGCTAACTATAGGAGACTAAAAACAGTGCTGTGCTTGCCTATGCATGGACAACAAGACACAAAAAGACCAAAAATGGGGCTTCCCTGGAGGCTCAGTGGTAAAGAATCCACCTGCCAATGCAGGAGACAAGTGTTCGATCCCTGATCCAGGAAGATCCCACATGCTGCGGAGCGACTAAGCCCGTGCGCCACAGCTATTGCGCCTGTGCTACTCTGGAGCCCGGGGGCTGCAACTGCCGAAGCCCGTGCGCCCCAGAGCCCCTGCTCCACAGCAAGGGAGGCCCACACGCTGCAAGGAAGAGTAGCCGCCACTTGCTGCAACCGAGAGAAGCCCCTGGGCAGCAACGAAGACCCAGCACAGCCAAAAATAAATAAAGACGAAAACCCAGTTGCCACTTCCAAAGAGCCAAGAGCAAAAGCAGACGTTCGGGAGCAAAAACAGGGTACTGAGCATGCCCCCTGCACACAGAACTATCAAAGGGTGGGCAGACCACCTAAGCCACAGTGCCCCACCTGGCCAGACCCCTGGACACACCCCTACCCTCGCCCCCTGTAAGGAGCCAGTTAGTCCCTCCCAGCCCCAGGGGAGGGAGCCAGGGAACCTGTTACTCGTTCTCGCTCCCCTCTGCAGCAGCAGGATCCCCGATAAAACCTTGCCTGAATTTCTTGTCTGGCCTCTGATCAATTTCTATTGGTGAAGGAGGCCAAGAACCCCAGTCGGTAACAGGAGACGAGAGCTGGGAGCAGACTCTCGGCCTCCGGTCCACGGGCAGGAGTCCTGCTGGGACCCCCGTGTCTGATGTTCATGGTGTGAAAAGCACGTGCATCTCCCATTTCGTGTTCTCCTTGGCTGGGGTCGCATGAAGGACCAGGGTTGGTGTTCCTGAATTTACACTGGGGTGCTCCTCTCCTGTGTCTCCCTGTTGTTCCCCTCCCTGGCCCCAACACAGTCAGTGACCCGTGTCAAGGCTGGAGTTGTTATAACTCCTGGAGTAAGGGGAGCTCAGTTCTGGAAGGGGGGACATTGGTCTTGGGGCACCCAGCTCCCCATTGCAGACCCTGCTGTCAGCTGGCAGGGCCAGGGAGGGGTGGGCGGCAGTGACAGGGGAGGACAGCCCAGTAAATGTCGTCTGGGTGCAGCCTCGGTGTGGCTTGGCCAAGGAGACACCCGTGAACCCAGGGCCAGCAGAGCTAAGGCAATGCTCAGGGTGCTTGCTTGGACAGCAAGGAGATCAAACCAGCCCATCCTAAAGAAAATCAACCATGAATATTCATTGGAAGGACTGATGCTGAAGCTGAAGCTCTAATACTTTGGCCACATGATGGGAAGAGCCGACTCATTGGAAAAGACCCTGATGCTGGGAAAGATTGAGGGCAGGAGAAGAAGGGGGCGACCGAGGATGAGATGGTTGGATGGCATCACCGACTCAATGGACATGAGTTTGAGCAAGCCCCGGGAGATGGTGGAGGACAGGGAAGCCTGATGTACCGCAGTCAATGAGGCTGCAAAGAGTTGGACACGACTTAGGAACTGAACAGCAACAACAACAACTCAGTGTGACCCCCAAAAGTGTCCTGATAGCACCAAGTGCCCCTTGGTGGGCAAGTCACTTCGGTGAGACCCACTGCTTCAAACTGGCCCCACTGTACAGAGGAGGAAACTGAGGCTCGAGAGCAGCCAATGGCTGCCTCAAGGGCTACCTGGGGTCACTGCTCTGCTCACCTGCTGTTGGCCCCCAGCTTTGAGGGTGCAAGGTGATCCAGACTCTTCTGACCCCTGCGGCCTCCTCTCCATGCTTCCTCAAGCCCAGCGCCCAGGTGGGCTGTGAGCGCTGGGAGATTTGAGGCTGATGCTGTCGTGGGAAGAGACGCCCAGGGCCAGGTCGGAACCCAGGTGTGTGCTTGGCAGGAAGTATCACAGGAGAGATGGGCCGCCCTGCAGAGGGTTATCTTAATCCCTGGTTTCCTTTGCTTCTCCTCCTGGCTCTCCTCCTGCTTCTGAAACAAGTCTTAGAGATCACCGCCCCCACCCAAACACACACACACACACATCATACAAAGGGGTTTTCACACCTGGAAGCGCCCTGGGCTTCATAGACTTTGTGTTGTGACTGAAGGGGCTCATTTCCTGATAGAGGGAAGCCATCCTTTGGCCCTTATGCAACAGCGGCTTGGCTGGGGAGTCTGTATTGTCCTGCGCCCCAGCCACGGACCAGCATCTTAATGCGCCGATTTACCTGGAAACACAAGACGCCACATCCAGGCTTAGCCCCACTGACGACATCTGAGTTCAGATTATGTGGTGAGAAATGGCGGAAATAACTGGGGGTTTGTGGGTGGTGGTGGGGGAGGAGTGAAACCCCACTTGGCTGGCATCTCAACAGCATGGCTAGATTCCCAAACTATGGGGTTGGCCAAAAAGTTTGCTTGGATTTTTTCTGTCACATCTTGCAGAAAACCCTGAACAAACTTTTGGCCAACCCAGTAGTACAACCGAGACTTGTCTTGTGAAGCATCTGTTCATATCCGTCACTGTATCTGTGTGACAGCCCTCCTGTGGCATTGCCTGCAGCCCCACTACTTTCTGGGAAAAGGGACAACAGGTAACAGTGTGTGACTGGCCCATGGGGTCCCACAGGATGGTGCTCGTGGTGTCCAAGCTCCTGGGCGGCACCAGGAGGGGGCTTCTTCTGGGCAGTGATTGAACTCCGTGGAAGCAGCTGCTCTGAGCTCTGCCAAGGTCAGATGGGACAGGATGGCCGTTTTGCAGGATGATTTAAGAGGAAACTTAAAAGCAACATCAGCTCCTCCTTTGAAGCAGTGGGCAGAGAGGGGTTTGGAGAGAGAATGCAGAGACTCCTTGGGTGGGGCCAGCCAGGCTCCTAAGCGCTGTGCACGCACGCTCAGTCTTGTCTCTTTGCGACCCCACGGAGTGTAGCCCGCCAGGCTTCTCTGTCCATGGTACTTCCCAGGCAGGGATGATGGAGTGGGTTGCTATTTCTTCCTCCAGGGGAAATTCCCTGTTCAAGGATCGGACTTCTATCTCCTGCGTCTCCTTCATTGCAGGAGAATTCTTTACCCACTGAGTCATCAGGGAAGCCTAAGTTCTGTAGTTTGTTAAAAATATCTGGCCCACAGGATTCACAGTGTCATTTGCAGAACGCCAGTCATGGCTGGCTGTTGACCCCCTCTCTGGTCTCCCTTCTCCCTTTCTGAGGGACCTGCGGAGGTTGATCTGATGGAAATGTGCCCAGTCAGAACTCCTGACCTCCTGGCTGCTTTGGAATCCAGGGCATGTGACACCATTCTTGCCAAAGGGATGTAAGCAGAAGTCAGCTAGAGATTTCCTGGTTGGCTTTTGCTTTTCTGGTATCGGCATCATTGCCCGCTCCCCCCGCCCCCAGCCCCACACCTGCCCCCACCTCAAACGCTTTTCTTCCTCTTGTACTATGGGCTAAAGGCTGGAGGTGCAGCAGCCATTTTTGTCCATGAAGATGAGAGTGCAACCTCAGGAGGCTGGAGTCAGAGGCATTTGGATATTGATGGCACACTGTCCTAACCCTTGTTGGGGGAGAAAACTAAACTCCATGGGTTAAGCCTCTGTTGGGAGTCTCAAACTCCTTCTGACTGCTGCATACATCTCCATCTGGTGTATATAGTTCAGTTCAGCTCAGTCGCTCAGTCGTGTCTGACTCTTTGTGACCCCATGGACTGCAGCATGCCAGGTCTCCCTGTCCATGGCCAACTCCCAGAGTTTACTCAAACTCATGTCCGTTGAATCAGTGATGCCATCCAACCATCTCATTCTCTGTCGTCCCCTTCTCCTCCTGCCTTCAATCTTTCCCAGCATCAGGGTCTTTTAAAATGAGTCAGTTCTTCACATCAAGTGGCCAAAGTATTGGAGTTTTAGCTTCAACATCAGTCCTTCCAATGAATATTCAGGACTGATTTCCTTTAGGATGGACTGGTTGGATCTCCTTGCAGTCCAGGGGACTCTCAAGAGTCTTCTCCAACATCACAGTTCAAAAGTGTCAATTCTTCAGAGCTCAACTTTCTTTATAGTCCAACTCTCATGCCCATACATGACCACTGGGAAAACCATAGCTTTGACTAGACGGACCTTTGTTGTCAAAGTAATGTCTCTGCTTTTTAATATGCTGTCTAGGTTTCCCTGGTGGCTCAGATGGTAAAGCATCTGTCTGCAATGCAGGAGACCCGGGTTTGATCCCTGGGTTGGGAAGGTCCTCTGGAGAAGGAAATGGCAGCCCACTCCAGCATTCTTGCCTGGAAAATCCCATGGACGGCGGAGCCTGGTGGGGTACAGTTCCTGGGGTCGCAAAGAGTCGGACACGACTGAGCGAGTTCACTTACTCTTTCAGGTTGGTCATAACTTTCCTTCCAAGGAGGAAGCTTCTTTTAATTTCATGGCTGCAGTCACCATCTGCAGTGATTTTGGAGCCCCCAAAAGATAAAGTCAGCCACTGTTTCCCCATCTATTTGTCATGAAGTGATGGGACCAGATGCCATGATCTTAGTTTTCTGAATGTTGAATTTTAAGCCCACTTTTTCTATCTCCTCTTTCACCCTCATCAAGAAGCTCTTGAGTCCCTCTTTGCTTTCTGCCAGATGGTGGTATCATCTGCATTTCTGGGATGTGATTTATGTTTCTCCTGGCAGTTTTGATTCCAGCTTATGCTTCACCCAGTCCAGCATTTCACAGGATGTACTCTGCATGGAAGTTAAATAAGCAGCGTGACAATATTCAGCCTTGATGCACTCCTTTCCCAGTTTGGAACCAGTACTTAACATGTATTTCCTCCTAAGGCACCTTGCAGACTCCCTGTGCTTAGCATCTCAGCACCAAGTCAGGGAAGGGTGGGGCGTGGCATTTTGAACAGCAATGTAATCAGCAAAACACACAAAAACGGGCCACTAAGTAGACCACAAAAAATGAAAGTGAAAGTCACGTCCGATTCTTTGCAACCCCATGGACTACACAGTCCATGTCCGTGGAATTCTCTAGGCCAGAATACTGGAGTGGGTAGCCTTTCCCTTCTTCAGGGGATCTTCCCAACCCAGGAATTGAACCAGGGTTTCCTGCATTGCAGGTGGATTCTTTACCAACTCGGCTATGAGGGATGCTAGTTTACAGTATGGGAGAGGGAACCAGAGGCAGATGGTGGCTTTGCTGGCTCTCGGCTGGGAACCTGTGTGCCTCAGATAACTCAGGTGCTTTATCGCTCTGCACACATGTGCACATTTCATGAAAGTATTGCTCTTGTTGCACATTGACTTTGGGGATACAGGGACATTTCAGCACGCAGGTGAATTTGCAAACATGAAATCTGTGGATAACGAGAATGAGCCGTGCTAATTAAACGGGACCTCAGCAGCAAAGAGGAAAAAGAAGGAGCTGCTTGGAGACTGACCTTGGATAGAGAGGTCAGCAGAGACTCCTCGAGAAAGAGGAATTACAGCCAGAGTCTGAAGGTGGGGAGGAGTCAGCCTGTGAAAGCGGTGCAGGGTTCAAGAGTGTCTTTTCTCAAGGTCAAGTTCAGAGTAGACACGGCTTCATTTAGCATAACCTTGGGGCAGAGGGATTTACCTCTGTCTTTTCTTTTGAGCTGCCATGTGGCAGGTCTTTTCTCTCCTTGTAGCTTCTTTTAGGTTGTTTATTTTTCTTGTCATTTTATTCTCTCTTCCTCGACTACTTTGAAACATAGATTCCATTTATACTCATTTAACGGTGACCCTGGAGACTTTTACCAGGTGTATTGAACTTTGACGTGTCTAATCAACCTTTTATACTCCTTCCACATGGAACAAGAGTTCAGAATATGTCACTCCCCTTCTGACTTACAGTGATGGTGTCATGTATTTTACATCTAATTTTAACTTCCCCAAGTTAGACCTGACTTTCCTTGTTTTATGCAGTCAACGTTTGTTCAGATTTACCCAGATATTCCCCTTACACTTTGCTCATGATTTTTTTTTTTTTCATTTTGAATCTTCCTTCAGTGGTTATTCCCCTTTGGCCTGAAATATGTCTTCTGGGATCGCTTTTACTGGCAGTGTATTTGAGGCAAGCATCTACATTTTTTACTTGTCTAAAAATAAGTTGATCAACTTCTTCTCGCGTGGTTTGCACTTATTGTGTGAAGATAGCCCTGCCCCAAGGCTATGAACATGTTACTCTACAAGGTTCTCTGAAACTTTGATAGATTTGCTTCTCACATTGAATAGCAAACCCACCTGGAGCTGATTTTTGTGTGAGGTGTGAGGTAGGGGTCTGTGTCAACCATTAGTGTTCTCCAACCTAACATGTGTTGTTGTTGTTGAGGCGCTAAAGTCATGTCTGACTCTTTTTGACCCCATGAACTGCAGCATGCCAGGATTCCCTGTCCTTCACTATCTCCTGGAGTTTGCTCAAACTCATGTCCAGTGAGTCGGTGATGCCATCCAACCATCTCATCCTCTGTTGCCCCCTTCTCCTCCCGCCCTCAGTCTTTCCCAGCATGAGTCTTCTCCAATAAGTCAGCTCTTTGCATCAGGTGACCAAAGTATCAGAGCTTCAGCTTTAGCATCAGTCCTTCCAGTGACTATTCAGGGTTTATTTCTTTTAGGATTGACTGGTTTGATCTCCTTGCTGACTCCTCTCAAGCGTCTTTTCCAGCACCACAGTTCAAAAGCATCAATTCTTCCGTGCTCAGCCTTCTTTATGGTACAGCTTGCGCATCTGTACATGACCACTGGAAAAGCATAGCTTTGACTATACAGACCTTCGCTGGCAAAGTGATGTCTCTGTTTTTCAAACATGGTCTAGGTTTGCCATAGCTTTTCTTCCAACATTTAGTGGTCTAAATATTTCAGGTCCATGGTGGGGGTGCAAGTCCCCATGGAGATGTTTATCAAATATCTACGCTATGTAACAAATCACCACCAATATGGCTTAAAGCCACACCTGCTTATAAACTCCTAGTTCTTTTAGGCAGAGGTCTAGGTGGGTTTTGATGTGTTTTCTGCTCAGGTTCTCATAAGAGATCAGAGCTATGGTCTCACCTGGAGGCTCTGGGGTGGAAGCCACTTCCAAGCTCATGTGGTTGTTGACAGAATTCAGTTCTTTGCAGTTACAGGACTGCGTCCTCCACCTTTTCTCACTGGCCGTCAGCCAGGGGTCACTGTCTGTCCTGGCTCCTAGAGGTGGCCCTCAGGTCCTAGTCGTGTCTCCCCTCTCTTACTCCCCACAGTGTGGCAGCTCCTCTATTCAAAGCTGGCAGGAGCATCTCACTCGTCTCTGCTGCCAGAGCCTTGTACAGCATAACCTGCCCCTTTATGGGAGTGACCATCTCATCACGTCTGTGTTGGCCACAAACATGGACATGCGTGGAAGGGGGCATCTCTCCCATCACACGTCACTTCCTGGGAGAAGCTCTAGGAGCCAAATGTGACATGTCTCGTGATCCTCCGTCTGCCTCCCTAATTGGGGAATACTTCTTTTCCAATCTTTATACATTTAACTTACTTTTTATTGCTTCACTCTCCCTTAGGGCCTTTAGTACAACTGATCAATTTGACTGCAATACTTTTAGAACTTACGTTCCTCAAAACACCATAAAAGGCACAAAAAGACAAATCGCAAACTTAGAGGAGAGACTGCAATGCATAGAAATGGCAATGAATTAGTGTGAAGAAAAGGTCAGGTTTTAAAAAAGTATTTTATTTAGGTACTTTGGCTGTGCTGGGTCTTAGCTGATGCGCAGGCTTGTCTCTCGCTGCAGCAAGTGGGGACCACTCTCTAGTCTCAGTATAGGAGCGTCTTCCTTGGTGACGTCTTCTGTAGTGGAGCACAGGCTCTCAGCTGGTAAAGAATCCCTCCTGTAATGCAGGAGACCCGGGTTCGATCCCTGGGTTGGGAAGATCCCCTGGAGAAGGGAAGGGCTACCCACTCCAGCATTCTGGCCTAGAGAATTCCATGGGCTGTACAGTCCATGGCGTCACAAAGAGTCGGACACGACTGAGCGGCTTTCACTCACTTTCAGGCTCTAGTTGCAGCACATGAGCTCCAGATCACAGGCTCAGTGGCCGGGGAGCACAGACTCAGTGGCCGGGGAGCAGGGGCTCAGTGGCCGGGGAGCACGGGCTCAGTGGCCGGGGAGCAGGGGCTCAGTGGCCGGGGAGCAGGGGCTCAGTGGTTGGGGTGCACGGGCTCAGTGGCTGGGGAGCACGGGCTCAGTGGCTGGGGAGCACGGCCTCAGTGGCTGGGGTGCACGGCCTCAGTGCTTGGGGTGCACAGGCTCAGTGGTTGGGGTGCACGGGCTCAGTGGCTGGGGAGCACGGGCTCAGTGGCTGGGGAGCACGGGCTCAGTGGCTGGGGTGCACAGCCTCAGTGCTTGGGGTGCACAGGCTCAGTGGCTGGGGTGCACAGCCTCAGTGCTTGGGGTGCACAGGCTCAGTGGTTGGGGTGCACAGGCTCAGTGGTTGGGGTGCATAGGCTTAGATGCCCCCTGGCACGTGGATCTTCGTGGACCAGGGATTGAGCCCACATACCCCGAATTGGCAGGTGATCCTTTACCACTGAGCCAGCAGGGAAGCTCCAAAAGGTAAGTTTAAGATAGGGTTTAAGATAGGGTTTATTACGATTTAGGTATGGCAAGGTCAACCGATCAGGAGATGACTGCCGGTGGAAGTCGTGGAAGGATGCTGTTGGAAGGATGCTTTGTCACTCACAGGTCTCAAGAGAAGGTAGCTACCACCCAGGGAAGGACCACTGCTGGTCAGGAGGGGAGAACATGGTCACGAATCTTTATTGTGGGTTCCCCTGGAAGGAGTAGGTGAGACGAGGAAGCAGGCGGAGGGTGGGCAGGTGGGATGATTTCAGGTGGCTCTGGGGCACAGGGCCTGTCCTTTGTTGCCTGTCCTGGAGTGATCAGTGCAGGGGATGGTAGCCCTGAGTCTGGGAGCCCAGTGAAGAAGGTGGTCAGGTTTCAGGCTCTGGATGGTTGGCTTGTATTTGAGAAGCATGTGCACGGGTGATTCATTTGCCCCCTGTAGGCACTGGCTGACCCTGGGAGTGGCAGTCCGCCTAGGGTCAGGAATTCCCAGATGCCGAAGCATCAGCACACAGCAAACAAAAGGAGTGGTTAATATAATCACGCTCTGGCTCAATTGTGTCTGACTCTTTGCGACCCTGTAGACTGTAGCCCACCAGGCTTCTCTGCGCATGGGATTCTCCAGGCAAGAATACTGGAGCGGGCTGCCATTCTCTCTTCCAGAGGATCTTCCCGACCCAGAGATAGAACCCACGTCTCCTTCGTCTCCTGCCTTGCAGGCGGATTCTTTACTGGTGAGCCGCTGGCGAAGCCTGGTTAATACAACGAAGAGCACCTGGAAAATCATCGAGAGAGACAAACAGCCCTGTAAGCCAAAGATTCAACTGTAACTTCACAGCAGAGGAAATCTAGTACAAGAATTAGAAACAAAGGTGCAGATTAAAACCACAATATGGCACAAAAACCCAAAAAAATCCCCTACAGTAAGACGCCATTTCTTATCCATCAGATGGGCAAACATTAGAAAGTGGCTGCTGGAGGTGGAACTTGGTGCCACCACTTTGGAAAACAAGTCGGCATTTTTATCATGAAGTTGAAGATACATGTTCCCTTTAGCCAAGCACGTGCATTTGCAGATACCTTCCCCAAAGGACGCTCTAGCACGTCTTTATTTAAATGCTTTTGGGTGAATACATTACTTCAAGTGGTCATTTTGTTAGGGGAAGCACACTGATTGAAACCGTCCACCCTGGCCAGGCACCAAAATAACCATTCGCATGAGTTGTTTTATGACAGGAGATCCTGATAAGGAATACGGAACTAATAAGCCACCACCAACCGGAGGAGTTCAGGAAAGGTCTAAAGGAGACACCACGCGTCCATCCACTTCCCAGAATCCCTCTCACCAGCATCCATCTTGGCTGAGCGATGCGTGCGCCACCAGGAGAGACTCTGAATTAGAATGACTGGCCAAAGACCTCCCGGAAACTAATCCATCACCATAAAGCCCGACATGGCGAGCCACGCGGCAGAGCAGTTCTCCTGGGTTCTTTTACCCCACTGCTCTCCACCCGGGTGCCCTTTCCCAATAAACTCTCTTGCTTTGTCAGCACATGTGTTTCCTTGGACAATTCATTTCCCAGTGTTAGACAAGAGCCCAGTTTCGGGCCCTGGAAGGGGTCCCCCTTTCTGCAACAATTTTACTCCAACAACCTAGAGATGTGACCCTGGGGACATACCTGAGCCAGCCCATGGCCTGTCGAAACACGTGGGCTAGCCCATGGCTAGGGATACACCTGGGCCAGTCCACAGCCAGGACTTGAGTCTATGTCCTGATGAAACACCGTGGCTAGCCCATGGCCTAATGATACGCCTGGGCCCACAGCCGGGGGACATAACTGAGCCAGCCTGAGCTGGCTTCTGTCCCTGATAACTGACATGTCGCCCACTGGTGACAGTGGAGACTCAGGAAGTGTGTGGACAGGAGCCCTCGGGTGGTTGTGAGAGGGTGGTGTTTCTGAGAGGACAGGAGATTCTCCCCAAGGCCACACGTTGGAGGCAGTGGGGCTCTTTCTTGTGGCTTATTTCAGTCTCAAGAGCCCATGAATGTCCCCTAGTCCCCAGCCTGCCACCCCCCAGCATGAAGCCTGTTTCTGAGAGTCACACACTCATGTCAAAAAAATCATTCTGCACAGCAGGCTTCCCCAATCCTTGTTCGCCACCATTTCCTTTTTTTTTTTTTTTTTCCCCTTTAAATTTAGAAATTGAGAGAGAGAAAATCTAGGCTGGGTCACGCTTGGGAAAATGCTGAAATTTTTTTTCTCTTCTGCTCAGTACATTTCTTTTATCTTAAAAAAAAATTAATACCATTAGGTCATCTCCCTCCCCCCCTCTTTTTATTTCTGGGAAAAAATCTTCATTTTGTGTATTTCTCAAGCATCTTGACATTCCGTCTGAGACTAGCAGCCGGATCACTTCCTCCCAGTCCCTCTCAAAATTCCTGCTGGTTTTATCTCTTGCAAATGCCTTAGTGTTGCAAAGCAAATCCCCCCTCACTCTGTCTTTCTGCTCGCCTCTCTGTGAAAAAGAAAGGGCCCCCGGCTCTCAGTGAGGTCCTTGGGCAGCCCAGATGCCTCCCTCAGCGCCTTCAAAGGTGCCTCCTCTGGGCCCACCAACCTCTGCCTATTAACTCTTTCAAAGTGTATTTGTCAGCATGTGAAAGCTGTCTGGGTTCATTGATAGAAAAGGTATTGTTTTTTAGGACTGTTTTGTATTAACAGGTTGCATCGGGGACAGTCTGCATTTACAAAGGGCTGTAGGTCCCTTTCACCTACTTGCTGCTGTAAAAGATGAAAGGATGGGGTTGGAGACCCCCCTGCCGCCCCTGCACCCTTGCCAGAACATGCTTCATGAAAGAGGTGGGCAGCTTGGAGGTTACTTCTCCCCAAACCCTAAAGAGTTAACGTGCAATGGTTAAAACTCCTCTCTTTGGCCCCTGGTCCCTTATTCTAATGTATGAACTCTCATTCAGACGTGAGCAAGCTGCATGTGCGTCTGGGGCTTGGCGACAGCTTGCCTCCTCTGGGTGACAGGATGGTCCCTGCCGAAATGTTTGTAAAAGCACAAGGTTATAAACACCCCGGGCTCACCGAGACGTAATCGCTTCTTTTGCAGGCAGGTCTCTGCAGCCCCCACGATCCAAGAGGGGTTCACTTTGTCTCGCTCCGGCCGGGGGACTCTGGGCCCGAGGTGAGAAAAGTGAACCAAGGTTATTAAGAATTCTGACAAGGTAGGCTGAATAAATTGTGTTTTCTTTGTGAGCCTTAATCCGGTGTTGTATTGGCTTCTCGGACATGGCTAATTTATTTGGAATTTCATTCTGTTCCTGACAGCGTCCTTGACTAGCTGTTTGATCACCCCCGAGCAAAGTTACATACCAGCTTTCAACTGCTGGCGGGGCCCCGGTGTGATTTTTCTCAAGTGCGTTCTCCTGGGCTCCGCTTTATGTTTGCAGGAGGACATTTCCAATGGCGGGGGCCGCCCCTTGTTAGAGAGAAACCCGGGCTAGCGCAGGGCTCTCCCTCAATGAGGAAGCTTTCCACTCTTCCCCACTCGTCCCTCTGTTTGGGATTCTAATCTGCCTTTGTGGAGCAGACAGAAAGAAAATTAATTTTCTCGCCGTCTGCGGAGCAAGAGTGGCAGTGGAGACCCGGTTTGAAATGCAAGCTGTGTTGGTTTCAGCGGCTGCACCCGCTGGGCCTTCGGATGCAGTATTCTCAGGGGAAAAAATGGATCAACCACAAACCTTCCTGGGGAGCTAGCTCTAGGGTCTCCTTCGAGCTTAGGGGCCTCTGGCATTTCCCCTCCATCTGGGCAGAAACAGGAGTCGACACCCACTCTGTTAGCTCACACATGCATGCAATGTTTGCCTTTTATTTTTCGGTGATAATAAGTGTGTCTTGCTTTTGCCAGGAGTAAAAATGAATCATGATTTTCAGTAAGACTCCAATACTTTGGAGGATCTCACTCTCAGCCCTGTTGTAGCTGGTGGCTTGACCATTTGGGCAGAATCTGGTCTAATAAAACTTGGGCCTGCTTTGATTTGGCTTCTTGACGTCGGCCCATGAAGATGTGCTTCCTGAGGGCCTTCTAGGTGCATGAACTGTGCTTAGCCCTGGGGGCTCTGGTGGGAGCTCACATTCTGGGAATACATATAGGATTTCAGAGGATGGTAGGTGTGTGATGATGACACACAGAGCTAACCAACCAAGCACCAGGGTGAGATGCCGGACTCAGCTTTGCTCACCGGGCCCCGCATTTGAGTCAGGGGAGTCCTCTGGGTCTTTATGACATTTGAGCAGCGCTTTCATCTCCTGCAGAGGGTTCTGACCCCTGGTCTGACTTGCAGACCATGAGGGAGGGGCTACTGTCCCCTTTGATGGAGGAGGAAGCGGAGGCCAGAGCAATGTTGAGACACCCTGATGGAGACACAGCTTGTTTAGGGCGAGCGGGATGCTTGGGGCTCGTTCCAGGGTTGTGACCTCCAGGGACAGCAGATCTGGCTGGGGACACAGCTGTGCGTCTACTTTGTCCGTCTAAAGTCCCCGGCGCCTGCACTGGGTAGACCTTCCCCAGGAGAAGGTAGTCCTGGGCCGGCTGCACCCCGCCCAGCGGAGAGGGACTATTTGCTTCCTGCTGGGACCTCGCCTGTGGACCGGGGTCATCTGCTGGGTATTGTTAAGGGGCTGATGAGAGAGGACTTGCTGGGTGCTGCTTCAGAGCTTGGACACGGCGTGCAGGAAGAGTCCCTGGCCCTTAAAGTAACTGTCCTGAAAGTAACCTGGGTCCCCCACTCTGTCCTCAGCGACCCAGGTGGACCCTCCACTGGCTGGGCCCTGGAGTTGGGGCAAACTCTAGCTCCCGTGGCCAGGATACTCACTGAGGCCTGGGTCGTGTTTGGGAGGCAGTGCAGGCACCCTGGGGACCCGGGAGGGAGGAGGGGTTGGGCGGGAGGCAGGAGGGAAAAGCCAAGGGGAGCTTCAACTTAAGGGACAGTCCTGAACTCACCGTGATCTCGGGGGGCGATGTGAGGGCTGTGTGACCTTTGAACTTGCCCTGACCCCCAGCAGAGGAGCTTGCCTTTCATCCCTCCTGGGGTCAGTCCCTGGTGAAGGGTGGACTGGGAGGGTGTGAATCCCTGGGCGCTGGGGTGACTCCTGTGATCTGGGATGTCCCTGGAGAAGGGTCGGGAACAGAGGGATGTGGGAGGGTCCCAGGGGCCCAGGAGGAGCCCACCCTCACTGCTGGTGGGGGGGTCACTTGGGGTGTTTCCTCCCTGAGTTGGGGTCCCTGTGCCCACCCCATGGGACACTGCAGGTACAGGCCACTTGCTGTCACCTTATTACCTCCCCCTGTGGGTGAGGGTCACCTTGTCCATCATAGGCCCCCGTAGCTGCGTCAGGTAGACCTCACCCAGGACAAGACCATTCTGGGCTGGCTGGACCCCGTCCAGGGAAGGAGACTGTTCACTTTCTCTCCTGAAGGGCTTGCTGACCTTGGCCTCCCCAACTCCAGAGGCCAGGGGACATCTGAACAGGAAGCGGAGGACTCCATGACCCTGGAGAGTGTCCGGGCGTGGAGGTCATGTGACTCAGGTGATGTTGACTTTGTGTGCCGACTGTGTGCTCGCAATCAGAGCCATTTATCCGAGGCTAAGGCCACCTTGTCCCCACTGCCGGGTCAGGGCCTGCGGGCTGGGAGGCTGAGGACGGGCCACCCTCATCCAGTGTGCGCCCCTGTCTCTGGCCGCCCAGGACGCCCACCAGGAGACGCCGACCTCCCAGAGAAGTGAGAAGCTGAGAAATTAGCTTCTCCTCCCTCCCCGCGCTCAGCCACTTCCCCTGGGAGCCTCACTCCATGTGCAGGTGGGTTCTCGCAGTCAGGGGGAGGGCAGTGCTTGTGAAGGCCCCTAGGGACATTCTGCAACGTCCTGGAAACCCTTATCCAGTCTCCACACCCCGGGGGGTGCTCTGCTTCATTAATGACGCCACGTTAGGCTCCTACGATCTAAATTCCCACATGGGTTTGAAGAGGTCGTCAAACAAAGCTCTGTGCAGGGCAGACGAGCCCAGGGCTGAACATGACCTGACAGTCTACTCTGCAGACACGCTGGACACCTGGCCAGGCCACTGGCTGGTGGCTCTCTCTGTGGACGGAGGTGGAAATGTGCCCTGGCTTCCCACCCAGGGCACAGTCAGGCTTGGAGCACTCTCGACAGAGCCTTTGTAGGTCATAGTGAGGGCTGGGCTCCCGGGTAAGGGGGGAGGGTGCAAGTGGGGAGCTCATCATGGGTCTGGCCCACAGCTGGATCACCCAGGAGTGACCACATCAGCTTTTCCACTGCCCATCTTACCCTGGCTCCCTGTCAAAGTCTCTGCATTTACTGCTTAGCTAGAAACTTCCAGAAAGCCTGGCTGGACTCACATTTTCACTTTGTAGATGGAGGACAAATTCAAGAATGGAGGTTCCTCAGCTTTCTCCCTGGCTTGAGTCCCTGGAGGTGGGCCATTTCCTGGCGAGAGCACAGCTAGACTCCCTGGATCTGGCATTTGAGGGCCAGGGCACCTCCTGACCTCCAGCTTGCACCCCTTTGTGTTATGGGACCAAGGGATCGGGGTTGGAAGAGGCCAGGCTGTCTCTTCGTCCACGAGAAACCTGGCTGTGGAAGGCCAGCCATGGACTTGGGATGGCAAAGTCTGCGGAGGTGTGCACGTCCTGGTGTGTGTGTGTGCATGTGTGTTATAGGTGCAGGGTGTGTGTGTGTGTGTTATAGGTGCAGGCATGTATGTGTATACCTGTGTTCTCACCTGTGTGTGTGTGTGCACACACATGCACCTGCGCACGCAGCAGGCAGAGAAAGGCGGGAGGAGGGCGCGGTCACTCCAGCGGTGTGGTGGAGACATCTCTGCCCGGGTCCTCTTCGGGGACAAGAGCGCAGCCAGTGATTCCACGCCCAGGGCCCTTGCTGGTCCTGTGTGGACACTCTCCCTTGGGCCTCCCCACGGCCCTTCAAGGCAGAACTGTCACTCGCCCCCGTTTCCGATAAGCTTTGCACCCGGAGGATGAGCACTGAGCTAGGTCACTCCGTGTCTGCGGTGGGCCCCGGACGGAGGCCCTGCAGGGTGTGAGGGGGGGGCCCGCAGGCCGACCGTCCAGCCCGGGCTGCGGGCGGCGTCCAAGGCCCTCGGTGGGCCGCTGGGGGGTGATCTGGGGACCGGCCCGGGCCTTCCTGGGTGATTAGGCGGGTTCCCCTCCGGAGCCGCCCGCGCCGTCCCCGCCCCCGCCAGCCCGCGCTGCCCACCCCCGCGGGCGGCGGGCGGCGGGCGGCGGGCGGCGGGCGGCGGGCGGCGGGCGGCGGGCGGCGGGCGGCGGGCGGCGGGCGGCGGGCGGCGGCCTTTGAGGCGCTGGCGGCCCGTGCGCTAATTGAGCTCGCCGGGGTCGCCTGTGGGCGCGGGGCGCCGGGTCTCACCTTCGCGCCCCTCTGCTCCCCTTTCATCCGCACAGCTCCCGCCGGCCCTCCCGCCGGGCCGCCCGGCCCCTCCCGCCCGGCCTGCTGCCGCCACCGCGGGCCCGCGGCCGCTGGACAGCGCCGGCCTCCAGAAGTGATAGCTAATTGGGCAGAGAAAGGGCCCGATTGTCTGGCGGGGCCGGAAGAGCGGGCGTGGGCGGCTGCAAGCGCCCGGAGAAGGTGGCCGGCTTCGCCCAGCAGCTGCCGCCGGAGACGTTTGGAGATTACGTCAGCGCCGGGCCGCGAGCCTCCCGCCCGGCCGGACAATGCGGCCCTTGTCGGCCCCGAGCGCCGCCCGCGCGCGCTGAATGGCGCGGGGCCTCTTCTCCAAGGAGGCCGCTCGCGCTCGCCGTCCCCGAGCTGTCCTCTCCCGCCGGGGAGGCCCCTGCGCTGGGGCGCGGAGGGAGCGGGCTCGGTGCCTTAAGGAGGAGACCCCCGGGCTGGACGGCTAGCGGGGGGCGTGGGGGGCCGCTCCTCTGGTGGGGGCGGGTGGCCGCTGGCCTCGCCATGGCCTCCTGGCTCGGGGGCGGCACGGGCCCCGACCCGCTCCTGGTCCTGCTGGTCATCATCTTGTTGGCACGCTTCCTTCTGTGGTCCTGCCTGGGCACCTACATCGATTACAGACTGGGCCGCCGGCAGCTGCGCAAACCCAAGGAGGACTAGGGCCTCCGGTGGCCCCGTGGCCGGAGCTCCAGGCACCTGGGAGCCCTCCCTCAGGGAGAGTGTGTCCCAGAGAGGATCTGTCCTGGGGCCGGGGTGGGGGTGGGGCCGGGTGTAGAGCGGGGAGACCAGCCCCGCAGCCCACCTGCCCGGCAGAGATGGCCCGGCCCCACCAGGACTGTCCTGGCCACCTCCCGCATCCCACGTCAGGGGGTGGAGAGCCCCCTGCCTGTCTAGCCACCAGGCTGTGGGGGCCCCTGTCAGAGTGAGTGATCCTGGCAGTGGGTCTCGCTTTTAGACTTTCTCTATTTCCAATTCTTTATGAATCTGTTTGCAGGAGGAGGCGCGGGGTGAGCCAGAGGGGCTGGTCTAGGGGGAGGACGGTGGTACAAGGACAGGTGTGACCACATCGCAGGCCGGCCCTGCCCCCTACAGCCACCCCGGGCTCTGCCTCCAGCAGGGAGGACCGTGACCACGAACTGTGCCTTGGTTTCCCCAGAGCAGACCCCTGGGGGGCTCTCAAGACAGACTTGTGACTCTGAGCCCAAGTCCAGCTCCAGGCCGTGGACAAACTCTCTTTCCTCATCTCTTAAATGGGTTCACTAGTCCCTGTTCCCCGCACCTCCTCCAGAAGGTTATTACCCGTAGGGTCAGGTGAGGGGTGGGCTGAGCCATCCCCCTCCCCCTGCCACCGTCCCCCTCCCCCTACTGTCTGTAACCTGCAGGACGTGGAGGATGGTTTAGTGAAGCCACGGGACCCAAGGCCCTCTGCTCCTTTGTGCTTTCAAGGATGTGGCTGAGATGTCCCTGAGAAGACGGACAGGCAGGGAAACTACTGGAGCCCAAGAAGCCACTGCCCTCTGTGCCCTCATCCCATCACACCCTGAACCAAAGGGGCAGCACGAGGTGGCTCCGTGCTTCTCGATCTGGCGGCAGAGTCGAATCACTCCGGACGTTTTGGCAATGCCAGTGGCTGAGTCCCCCAGACTGAGAAGCAGTGGCTAATTCGAGATGTTCCTGGCAGGCTGGAGCCTGGTGACACTGTGAATTCCAAAAGGGTTTGGCTCAGCTGGGATCTTCAGTGGCTATCAGAGGTCTGGAGTCACTGAGCTGGGTGAGCGGACACTTGGGCCCTGGTAGCTGGGAGCCATCCGCCTTGCCGCATCCTGGCAGAAGGGACCACGGCGTGATCCGTCCAGGCCTGTGCACGTGGCTGTCCTCTGGGCAGTCGTATAGCCAGTGGCCGAGCAGAACTCTGCTTCTTTGTAAGGACGATTGGTCACGGGGTGTCTGAGGGCTCTGATCACCGGGTTAGGGGAGGGATGTTCTTGTTCTCTTGAGGGAAACTTATCTAATTTTCTTTAAAATGATCACGTGTGATTTTGCTGATCTTTCTAAGGAAGGGGAATCACATTAGTTGTCGTGAGCATACACTAGCCAGGTTTTAAAACAGAAAGTCCCATGGCCTGAGAAACCCCTCCATCCTGGGGAAAGCAGTCCCTTGGATGGAGGGAGAAATCAGATGTTCACACGACACACGCAAGTCTGCCCCACTGTTGAGTGTGTGTACCTGCGTGTAGCCTGCATGGGACCTGCGTGTCCACATGGGCGTGTAGATTTGAGGTCTACCGTTTGGTCCATGGGGCTTCCCTGGTGGCCCAGTGGTAAAGAACCCGCCTGCCCGTTCAGGAGATTTGAGATGTGGGTTCGATCCCTGGGTCAAGAAGATCCCCTGGAGGAGGAAATGGCAACCCACTCCAGTATTCTTGCCTGGAGAATTCCATGCACAGAGGAGCCTGTTGGGCTAAAGTCCATAGGGTCGCAAAGAATCAGATACAACTTAGTGACTAAAGAACAATAACAACAACAGTTTTTGTCCATGAGCTAATATTCCAGCATTCTTGCTGGAGTTGGGGAGGGACTCACTCTTCTGTTGGGCTTGTCCAGTGGAGTGATGGAACCATGGGAGAAGACAGGATTCCGCCAACATTGTCTGAGCCCCTTTCCAGTTTCATTGACCCATAGATTTCTCATCTCTTTTCCTTAAGCCAGTTTACATTGGTTTCTGTTACTTGCAACTGACAAAATTAGCCACCAGAATTTTGTCAAAATTATTCATCAGAGTACAAGTCTTGTGTATCCACACATTGACAATTTACAACCTCCTGACATGGGCCTGACTCAGTGTAGGCACTTGAAACATTGTGGCTGGGTGAATAAGAGGCTGTGCCCTGGTCATAGGTAGACAGGGTTTGCACTCAGTACAAGGAACAGAGACAACAAGAGAAGCTTTTGTTTTTTTCTTTCCATTTTTCGTTTACATGGAGCAAAATGTCTGGCAGCTAGGTTGGAGTACGGCAGCTCCATGATGCCATCAAGAACCCACACCCTTCTGTATTTCTACTCTGCCATCCTTAGGATGTAGCTTTGGTCTTCATGGTTACAAGAAGGCTGCAGCTACTCCAGGCAGCTTGAGTGAGTTCCAGTCAGGACGAGAAAGAAAGGGGTGATAGAGAGGGAGAGGTCTCTATATCAGAGAGGCAAAGCTTCCTGGAAACCCTTAGTTTCTCGCCATGAACTAGAATTGTGTCCCATGGCATCTCTAGATGCTGAAACATTGTCTCTTGGCCGTTCTTTGTAACTGCAGCCTATAGCCGGGCACACTATTTGGGGGTCTTTCTGTGCCTTGAATGGCATGTTTACGTGCTCGTTTTGCCCTTGTCTGCCTTTGAGAAATATCAGCTGTGCTCAGCTGTCCTGGGCAGCTTCACCCTGGAGTCAGAGGGTGGAGCTTCTCGTGGTTCCTTGGGGGCTCTTAAGAGTTTGGTCCAATAAGAAGTCCAAGGATGAAAGAAACTTATTCCTTCTTAGAGATGCTCGGAGATGCTTCTTTAGTCACACCTGGTAGCAACAGGCCGACTGGAAGGTACCACATGGAAGGTAGGCAGTGAATAGCTGAAGGCTGAGTGACTGACAGTGAAGGGCAGCAGGTGGATAAATGGAGGGGTAGTGCCAGTCCTTAACTCGGAAAGTACCACTGGGGCTCATAATCTCACAACGTGGGAGGCACCACGAGTACCATGTTAAAGGTAGATTAGAACTTGCCCTTCAGGTAGCGTGCAGGCTGGGAGCCAAGACGTGGGCAGCTAGACTGGAAACACGTGCACGAGGCACCCGAGGCTCTTAACCACCAAGGCTGTGGCCCGTGTGAATTGAAATGTCCTGTAAGTGTGAAACACACCAGATTTTGAAGGCTGGGTGCAGAAACTAATGTAAAATCTAATTAACAATGGTTTTCTACTGATTATGTATTGAAATGATAATATTTTGGACACTTTGGGTTAAATAAAACATTAAGGTTAATCTCATCTGTTTCTCTGAATGCACCTTAGTGCGGCTACTGGAAAATTTAAAATTATATATGTAACTTGCATTATTTTTTTACACTGCATGGACTGCAGCAGACCTTTATAATGCAGTGAGAATGCTATGGTGGGTGAGTGGATTGCGTGTCGTGGGAACACAGAAGGGCACTTCCTGGAGGAGGGGTCCTAAGTGATAATATAAATACGTCAAACTAGAACCTGTGAGATGCAGCTAAAGCAGTCCTTGGAGGAAAAGCTATAGCCACAAATGCCTTTATTAATCAACATGAAGAGAAGTGAAGTCAAAGTCACTCAGTCGGGTCTGACTCTTTGCGACCCCATGGACTATATAGTCCATGAAATTCTCCAGGCCAGAATACTGGAGTGGGTAGCCTTTCCCTTCTCTGGGAGATCTTCCCCACCCAGGGATCGAACCCAGGTCTCCTGCATTGCAGGCCGATTGTTTACCAGCTGAGTCACAAGGAAAGCCCCAAAATACTGGAGTGGGTAGCCTATCTCTTCTCCAGTGGATCTTCCTGACCCAGGAATCAAACAGGGGTCTCCTGCATTGCAGGTGGGTTCGTTACCAGCTGAGCCGTCAGGAAAGCATGAAAGAATAAAAATTGATGAATTAAGCGTATGACTCAATACATCTAAGAGAATAGTAGAAAAAGCTAAGAAAAACAGAAGGCAGAAATGAAGAGAGGAAACTGATGTATTACCAACGATGGAACAAACAAATGTGTCCAAGTCCTGTGTTTCCTTTTTTTTTAAGAAAACTACTTCTTCCGCACGCTTTCTCTTCCCCGTGTGTTTTCTGGCTGTGGCCGGTCTTGGTGCTGCGCACGGGCTTTCTCTAGCTGCTGTGAGCCGGGGCTGCTCTTTGCTGCGGGGTGCGGGCCTCTCACTGTGGTGGTCTCTCTCATTGTGGGGCGTGGGCTCTGGGCACCCACCCGGCTTCACAGTGGTAGCACGTGGGCTCAGCAGTTGTGGACCAGGGGCTTAGATGCTCATTGGCATAAGGGATCTTCCTAGACCAGGGACTGTACCAGTGACCCTTGCATTGCAAGGCAGATTCTTAACCACTGAACCCCCAGGGAAGCCCGTCTTCTTCTTGTTTTTGTGTTAAAACACACACGCCATCAAATTTACCATCTTACCCATTTTAAAGTGTTTGTCTCACTTGTGTTTTTGAGCGGAAGAAACTCAACACTAAAAGGGACACGATTAACCAACCCAATCCAGAAAAAAGGAGAAGAAAACACACAAAGGTAAAAAGTCTGTGGGGAACCAACTAGAGAGACGTGGAAAACTCAGGTCCCAGCAAACAGGTTCTGGTGTATGTGAAGGATTTTAGGAGTTTGAAAATATAAGGAACACATTTTATGTATTAAAAAAAAATGGCCCCCAAAGAGATGTAAAAATCTGTACAAATGGATTACCCTTGGAGAAATAAGTCGTCCAAGTCTACACTCCTTAAAAAAAGTATAAAGGCCCAGAATGTTTCAGAGGAAGACCTCTTACAATACCCCAAAAGAACAGATAATACAATACTACTTAAACTGCCCTAGTGCCTGAGAGAAGAACAGCTCCCAGTTCTTTTTTATGTCGTTGTTGGTCAGTTGCTAAGTCACGTCCGACTCTGCGGAGTTTTATGTAGTAAACATTTATTGAGCAAACTCCGGGAGGTAGTGAAGGACAGGGAAGCCTGGTGTGCTGCGATCCTTGGGGTCACAGAGAGCTGGACATGACTGAGCGACTGAACAACAATTTATTGATACTGAAATCCACCAAAAGTAGCTCAGAAAGAGAAAACGCAGACCAGTTTCACTTAGGAATACTGATTTAAAAAAAAACCACCCATAAAATTAAGCGTTACATTAGAGGGGTAAAACGTGGGGACCAAGTGGTGTGGGTTCCAGAAATGTAAGGATGGCTGAACATTAGGAAGTCAGTTAACATAATTTATGATACAAACAACTCCAAAGAGAAAAACTTTTGATAACTTCCTTTGATATATTGCCAAAGATATTTGGATAACACTCACTTCCAATCTCAAACTCTGAATCAGACAGAAATAGATAATAGACCAATATGTTTTTAACCTGCAAAAATAGTTCTCTCTGAATAGGAAAATACAATATTATGATTCACAGAGGATGAGATGGTTGGATGGCATCACCGACTCAATGGACATAATTTTGGGTAAATTCCGGGAATTGGTGATGGACAGGGAGGCCTGGGGTGATGCAGTCCATGGGGCCACAAAGAGTCGGACACGACTGAGCGACTGAACTGAACTGATGATTAACAGGGAAATACCACAGCCCCATAAGGTACATACTATGGTATCCATTATACAGATGGGAACACCGAGGCACAGAGAGGTTGAGTAATCAACTTGGGGAGGAGAAAACGCATCATTATTTACAGTGAGATGGAGGACTTTCCTGGAAAAAACGAAGGAAAATCCATGAAAACGACTGACAACAGAATCCAGTACGGGGAGTGAGTCTCAACCAGTGTGTGGGAACCGCCTACGGCAGCAGTTTATCAGGAGCTGTGATGGCCTGAAGGACCCCATTTATAAGAGCCACACAGGGAAAAACTATTTAGGGGCCAGCTTCATGATGACATGTTAGCTGCCGTGGGTGGCCGAGTTACTCCCTTTTGTCGGTTTTACAGTCACTGTGGGTAGGATTCATCGGTGAGATTCACTGGGGGCATGACGCCCGAGGCTGACTGTTTGGAAGAAGTGGCCGGGGGCAGAGGAAGGTCAGACCTTGAGGACGGACAAACCCTACCATACCTGTCTCTCTCACTTGCTACCTTGATGCCCAGTGACCTGCAGGGGAAGCTGGCACCTTTGCCGCCTTGCTGCCCACGCTCGTGGCCTGGGACGCAGAGATGCCATGGCCACCATGGGGCCTGGGGCTGCGGTGGGCCTGCATGCACGGAAGATGATGGCGCCTCCAGAGACACGGGCGTGATCCCTGGGTCAGGAAGATCCCCTGGAGGAGGACATGGCAGCCCACTCCAGTATTCTTGCCTGGAGAATCCCACGGACAGAGGAGCCTGGTTGGCCACGGTCCACGGGGTTGCAAAGAGTCAGACACGACTGAGCGACTGTGCATCCGTGTACGCATAGCCAATTAACAATGTTGTGATGGTTTTAGGTGAATGTCGGCGGCCCCGTGTCACCACTCTGCGTGTGGGGAGAGCCGGACAGGGCGCCGAGAACTCAGAAAACACCTCGTCCGTCCCTTCCTCATTCCCTAAGGTGCCTCCCTCGGCCCAGCGAGTGTGTCCTGGGCATCCCGAGACTGCTGTTCGAGAGGAGCAGGTGGAGGCAGTGACTGCCTCGCCGCTCAGCCAGGCTTGGCCTCCGGGTCGGGGGACACAGCGGCCCAGCTCCTGCCCCCTTGCCCACTGGGCTGGGCCTCCCCCGAGAGCAGCCCGCAGAGCCCCCGTGGTGGAGATGAGTCACCGGGTCTAAAAATAAAAAGAGTTAGGTCATGAAACAGCGCCTTTCCTTTTTAAGCCAGATGTGCTGCTGAGGGATTCCCAGCAGCCCTCGGCCTCATCCTGTCGCGGGGGGGTGCTGTCTCACTCGCTCACACCCACCCGCAGGTTTCAGCACCTGCACAGCCTTGGAACAAGAATGGGGTGGATGGAGAGGTGGTCCCTGCCTCAGTGGGGAAAACAGACGAGGTGAAAGTAATGCCCACGTCAGGCAGATGGTCACAAAGACTATAAGCATGGGGTGGAGTGTCACGCATATACATACAGGGGTGCGTGTGTGCTAAGTCGCTTCAGTTGTGTCCATCTCTTTGCGACCCCATCCACTGTACTCTGTCCGTGGGATTTTCCATGCGAGAATACTGGAGTGGGTTGCCATTTCCTCCTCCAGGGAATCTTCCCAATCCAGGGATCAAACCTGTGTCTCTTACATCTCCTGCAATGGCAGGTGGATTCTTTACCGCTATATACATGGGAAGGGGAGTTAACTCTCTCAGGGTCTGGGGAAGGCTTCCTGGGGGAGGTGTCTCTGGAAATAAGACTTCTGAGAGATGGGAAAGGGACAGGAGCTTGGGCAGAGGTCAGGGCATCTGGACCATCGAAGCGATATGAGAGGAGGAGTCAGGGGTCTGAGATGCAACAGGGACAGGACTGGGGCAACTTTCTTCACGCCCAGGGGCTCAGGGAGATGGTCACCAGGGAAGCATGCATCATGGGGACAAGTCACGGGGAATTACGGGCTTGTTATCCTGAGCGTCATCATGAGCTTCCCTGGTGGCTCAGATGGTAAAGAGTCTGCCCGCAATGCGGGAGACCCAGGTTCAATCCCTGGGTCAGGAAGATCCCCTGGAGAAGAACATGGCAACCCACTCCAGTAGTCTTGCCTGGAGAATCCCATGGACAGAGGCGCCTCGTGGGTTACAGTCTACGGGGTTGCAAAGAGTCAGACGCGACTGAGGGGCTAATAAACACTCATCATCATTAAAGGGGGGCGGAGGCGGGTGTGCGGCTTCTGCAAAGAGCTGAGCCCGTGCACAGAGCTTGCCCACGTCATGTTGCAGGAAGGCGAGAGGCTTCCCCAGGGCTGTTTCTTGGCGAGTCGGGAGGGACTTTTCTGTCTGTCGCAAGAATGCGGCTGAAGCTGATGAGATGATAAGAGCCCCTCATTCTTGAGGGGTGCGAGGCTCCTGGTCCCCTCCGACTGAAAGTGCAGAACGTCCCCAGCTGTCAACCCCACCCCATCCACCTCCAGCCTAAAGGGGGGGCCTGGGGGTTATCAGTGAGTGGTTACCATGGCATCCAGGTGATTCTGTCCCTCCTGGCCAGGCCAAGGTTGGGAGGGCTCCATAACACCACTCAGAACGTGGGGTGCCTGAAGGAGGACAGGGGGTGCGGAGAAAGCTTTCTGCTGAGGGGAATCCTGGCTGCTGGTTGCTGCTGGCTCAGAACCTGGGGGGAGGGAGAGGCCCTGGGGAGCTCAGCTGAGATTCCTGGCCGTGGGGGGTCAGGCACGACCTGCTGGTACCTGCTTCCCTCCTGTGAATTCAGGCAGCTGGAGACTGGCTGCAGCGCCCCTCCGGGCAGAATGAGGAGGGAGACAGCGGGATAACCTGCATGGACGCCCTTAGGCATGGTGAGTGCTGCAGAGACTCCGGATTTCCCCACAGGGTCAGGTCACCGCCCTCATCGTCCTTACTGCCAGGACGCCGGAGGCCCAGCTGAGCAGGGTCAGTCCCCAGCTCTCCCAGGGGCAGGTGTGCTGTGATGGACACCCTGTGGTGCACTGGGCTGTGGTCATTAGGATGCGCAAAGGAGAGATGCAGACAAATGCCAGCTACACCCTTGAAAAGGAAGCGATTCCCTTGGTGTGGACGGGCAATGCGAAGGAATGAACCCAGCTCCTTGGGGAGCCCCACGGCATGGGCTTCAACCGCCCTCAAGCTCCGGGGCTGTCAGAAGAGTGACGAGCTTCTATCCAGTGTGTGCTGTTGCACTTTGGGGCTCACCGTCACAGCAGCTCTGCCTGGGCCCTGCCTAATACAGCAGGGATGAGTCCTTCCCTGTGGATGGAGGTAAACTGAAGAAGGCAGTGGGGGCAGGGCTGGAGCCATCCTGCGGGGACACCGCTCCTGTAGGCAGTCGGCCGGGGAGACGACCCCCCAGGAGTTAGAGTCTGTGGGGTGGAGATTCGGGAGCAAGAGATGAGGAGGGCTGGCCAGGAGGTCACAAGAGGCCCCGCAGACACTGCGCATTTGGGTCCCCAGAGCTCCCACAGAGGCTCCAGATGGAGGGCCAGCATCTTGCTCTTGCCACGTGGGCTGGATTATAATCACTCTTACCAGGTGGACATGTTTCCTCTGCCCGATCCCTCCTCCCAGACCCTGAAGCCTAGAGACGGGGACGCTGAAAGGAGAGGAAAGGGACAGACTGAGACTCCTCCCACTGCCTGGGCCATGAGGTGGGGCTCATCTGGGGGCAGACAAGGTGAAATAGTGTTGAACTAGACTTGAGAACACGAAGCTGGTTTGGACTTGACCGAACCCACTGCTACTCACTCCCAAAATGAGTCTTAATAACAGAATGAATCTTAATTATGTTCTCATGTAAGAAAATGAGTAACCAGCCCCGAGGATCATACTCAAAACATCAGGAAAGGATGATGAGGGGGGACTCTACTGGGGATGGGTGAGGAGGGTACGGAAGGAGGGAGACAAAGCTATCGTCAGTTCTGGGGCTCTTTGTTACACAGCTTGGTCCATACCCTAACTCGTACACCATTTCAGCAAACCTATTTATTAATACATTCGAACTCCTCGTTCACAAAATAGACCCCAGCTGCCTGTCCTACAGCACAGAGAGTCAGGAAGCACCAGGACACACAGACATCCTTTATGCTGCCCTTTTCTCTAAGGTTTGCCTTCTTTTCACTTCCCTGGAAGACTTCGAAGCCAGGACCCATGACGATGCCCCATTTTCATCCTCCTAAGAAGCATGTGCTGCCTGTCAGGAGAACCAGCCCCTTGGACGCCAGCTGTCCTTATCATGGGACAGAAATCAGCAGAAGAATCCGAGTGAAAAAGCCATCCTCTCCCATCCACTCCTTCTCGCCACTGATAGCAGATAAAGGTGGTCTCGGCAGAAATATGTGCTCGGATCACCGGATTTTGTGTGTGGGTGGGTAGCCTCACATTTGGGACTCTGTTTGGCAAAGCCTTGTGCTTTGGGAGCTTGAAGCCAGCCGAGGTGGGCTGGTCCATCCCTGGAACAGCTGTGGGCAGGGGGCAGGTGGGGACGTTTTCCCAGAGCCCCGAGGTCTTGGGATCAAGTGCGCTTCGATCATGGGGATGGGCAGGCAGACAGATGGCCCGATCACAGCCAGTGGCAGGTTCTGTACGATGCGTGAGGGAGCCTGGCTGTCTTCACCCACGTTGCTGGGCCCCCAAGGTATCTGGTGAGCACTCACAGTGTGTGCACGGCTGTCTGACTGCGGTCTCACCCACCCTGAGCACGTGCCTGAGGGCCCCCTCCTTCCAGAGGAGTGGCCAGGGGCCAGCGTGGAGGGAAAGAGAATGCTTCAGTGCACCCTCAGCTCCCACACTTCAGGGCACCCTCAGCTCCCAGCACTCTGCAAGAGGAACGTGCAATAGAAAAGTAACAGCATGGATGAAGAGTCAGGGTCATGGGAAGACGGACGATCCTGAACGAGGAAGGTGAACCCCGGGATGAGGCGGGGGCAGGAACAGGCCGCTTCCACAGTTGCTGTGGCCGAGGGTCCAAATTCCCAGCAGCCAAAGGGAGAATCTGCCTGCAGTGTGGGAGACCCAGGTTCCATCCCTGGGTCAGAAAGATGCCCCGGAGAAGGGCACAGCAACCCACTCCAGTGTTCTTGCCTGGAGAATCCCATGGACAGAGGAGCCTGGCGGGCTACAGTCCACGGGGGTCACGAAGAGTTGGACACGACTGAGCAACTAACACTTTCACACTTTCAAAGGGAGCAGGGGAAGAATGAAAGGGGAAGAATGAAAGAGTTTGCTTGGCCCTTGAAGAAAATACACCACTTCTCGGGAACAGTAAATGTTCCCTAACACTTATTTGTTAAAAAAAAAAAAAAAGCTTGCCCCAAGGTTTTTACCTAAATATCACTGGGAGATCTGATGATTATATTGTACTAGTCAGGGTTTTCCAGAGGAAAAGAACAGACCAGGTGTGCAAATATATAAAAAGAGATTTATTATGAGGGATTGGCTCACACGATCACAGAGGCTGGCAAATACAAAGTTTCCAAGCTGGAGATCGAGAAGGCCCGATGTTCAGTGAGCGTCTGCAAACGATCTGCTGTAGAACCAGGGAGAGTGGACACTGCAGATGGTGTCTGAAGGCCAGCTGCTGGAGGAGGCTGCCTTGCTCAGAGGAGGCTGGGCTTTTGGTGCTAGTCAGGTCTTCAGCTGATTGCACGAGGCCCACCACACGGGGCGTGTGCAATCCACAACTCAGTCTGCCAACTCATACGTTAGGCCCACCAGCCTCTCCCTCATCTGGCCATCCACTCCTTCACCGGGGCCTCCATTGGTGGAGCCCACCCAGACCCTGGGGGGCAAAGGACCATGGGAAATGTAGCCCTGTTGCTATGGCGCCCAGACAGGGCTGCAGGTGATCAAAATGTCTTCTCCTGCCCTCCCTCCCTACCCCCCCCCCCCCAGCATCCGATCCCCTTTCCTTCCGGCCTTTATTTTCCGCCATAGAACTTGGTACCAGCTGATGCTGTTTAATACCAGCTGATGCTTGGTACCCGCTGATGTCCAACCAGCTGAGTTGGACACGACTGAGTGACTGGACTGAACTGAATGGATGCTGTATTATGTATTAACTGTCTTCTCTGGACCGGACTTTTATTTAATGGATTGTCCAGACAGCAAGCCCAGGAGGGCAGGGATTGACCTGCCTTGGTCACTGTCTTGCTCACTTGAGGATGGTGCCTGGCTTCTCACAGGGGTTTAAATCCCCATCTCTGGGTTGACTGACTCTTCTGAGTCTTCTCTCCTCTGGCCACACCCCATCCCTTCTGCCTCCTACCCCCGGGTGCTGGCTTCTGGCTGGTGGCTGTGCCCCAGACTCTCCTAGTCCAGCTTACTGGGCGAGGTTGGACCCCTGGCAGGGTCTGTGTCAAGGACTTCTGCCCTAGTCTCGCAGCTTCTGAAAGCAGACACAGCTTCATCTTGGGTGCTGGACAAACCCCTGTGGGTTGTCAGGTCCTTTACCGGTGAGGAGAACGTGGTATTACCCTTGAGGGTCAAGGGGCCCTCATGGGAGCTGGGGGTAGTCGCAGCTACTACTGAATGACCCATATGGGTGAGTGCTTCTGAAGTGGGTACCATTCTGTTTTTTGACCTTGGTTACATGAGTATTTGCTTTATAATTCTTTGTTAAGTTGCACGTTTATATTTTATGTGTGTGTGTGTATTGTGTGTGTGTGTGTGTGTGCGCTAAGTCCCTTCAGTCGTGTCCGGCTCTTTGCAACCCCATGGACTGTAGCCCGCCGGGCTCCTCTGTCCGTGGGATTCTCCAGGCAAGAATCCTGGAGTGGGTTGCCACGCCCTCCTCCAGGGGATCTTCCTGATCCAGGGATTGAACCTGCGTCTCTTATGTCTCCTGCATTCGCAGGAGGGTTCTTTACCACTAGCGCCACCTGGGTTATTTCACAGTAACAGGTTTAGAAAATAAAGCGCTTTTTAACATATTTTACATAAGTAATCCATGTTTGTTACAGAAACATAATAAAGCATTCAAAAAGACGATAAAAGAACGGCCCGGGCAGACCAGTGGCCTTGCTGGCAACATTCTGTGTGTCCTTTCAGGTATTTTTCACAAACCTCCCCTGGACAGGTCACCAGTCCTGGGCCTCAAAGCAGCTTTCCCCCTCACCCCTCGCCACCCCGCTCCCTGGCCCACCAGGTGGCATGTGAGCATCCAGGCTGCAGGCACAGGTGGTCTGACTGTGGTGGGCCCTAGCCCCTTACCCTTGGCACGCTGTCCTCTGGGCACTCTAGGTGGCCAAATGCCACTTTGTTGTGGTTATTCAGTTGCTCAGTTCACCCCATGAGCAACTGGGGTGCTCATTCAGTTGCTCTTTTTCACTCCACGGATTGCAGCACACCAGGCTTCCCTGCCCTTCGCTATCTCCCAGAGGTTGCTCAAACTCACGTCCATTGAGTCAGTAATGCCATCCAACCATCTCATCCTCTGTCGTCCCCTTCTCCTCCTGCCTTCAATCTTTCCCAGTGTCAGGGTTCTTTGCATCAAGTGGCCAAAGTATTGGAGCTTCAGCTTCAGCATCAGTCCTTCCAATGAATATTCAGGACTGATCTCCTTTAGGATGGACGGGTTTGATCTTCTTGCAGTCCAAGGGACTCTCAAGAGTCTTCTCCAACACCACAGTTCAAAAGCACCAATTCTTCGGCGCTCAGCCTTCCTTGTGGGCAAACGCCACTGCAGAGAGTCAAAGCTAGGAGTGGGAGTGGTCACAGGATGGATGACGAATCCTGGGGACACCTGTACTCAGCCTTGAAGCCTGGAGCTGATGGAAGGGGGTGCTTTTGAGGGGAGGCAGGGCTTCGGGCCTTGTGTGTTGGAGGAGGGAGGCGAGAATGGGTTTGGAGAGCTGAGCTGCCGGAAGGGGCTGCCCAGTGGCTGGATCCTGCCTGCTTGGTAAAGAAACGAGCTCTTGCTTGCAAAGAAACATCTGTCTGGAGAGCTGGGGGCATAGATGTTTTCACGCACGCCATATATAATGTGGGAGAGGCTGGCCCCACGTTCCCTACGTGTTTATTGCAAAACACTCTTATCCGAAGAATAACAGGAAAAATATCACCCGCACCCCCACCACCCCAACAAACCAGCTGTAAACTTTTCATTCTCCCCCTGGGCCACATGCCTGTGCAGACAGGATGGGGGACCACCCGTCGGAGACCAGGCTTGTTTGCTCATTGACTTGCTCAGCAAAAGTGTACTAAGTACCTACTTACGTTTTGTCAGAAATGGCGCGCCTATTAAACTTTCTTAGATTTTTCTCTCCAGTTTTATCACTTGTGTAAATGTTCCTTATTAATCAGGGTATGTTAACTGCTGTAACCACTGACCCCAGTTGCAGTGACTTAATCCAAGCAATGTGTATTTCTTGTTTATGACATTGCAGTTCAGGCTGGGCTGGGACCCTGCTCCATGGGGCCATGTGGGCACCCAGGCCCCTCCCTCCCCGAGATTCCGCCAGCCCCCCAGAGTCTGGGAGGGCTCCTTTCTATGCCCTGCAGACGATGAAGAGAGGAAAGGAGCAGGAAACTTTTCTGGCCAGGCCCGGAGATGCTGTACACCATTTCTGTCCACCACGTTCTGTTGGGTGTATGTGAGCCTACCTGCAAGGGAGGCTGGGCGATGTGGCCTAGATGGGCCCCCAGGAGGAAGAAGGAACAGATGTAGTGAGCATCTGCCCGGAATCTGCAGCAACCCTCATCAATAGATTGTTTAGCTCTGAAACGGACCAAGGTGGAAGGAAAAGGCGGTATTGTCACCAACAGTTGGAGGCTCCCAGGAAATTATACAGGATGACACCAAGCTGAAGGGGACCCCTGGGTCAGAGCCTGCTTGCTGGCCCGAGTTTGCCCAGATCCTTTCTGACCTTAGGGTGGACAGAGACACAGGTGAGTGGGGTTGGGCACAGGGCTCCCTGTGGCTTGAATGTGGTGGGACCTCACTGGGCATCAGTGGAAGGATGACCAGAGAGGGTGGGCTGCTTTGCGCCACCCCACCTGCTCCTACGCTTGCTGTGGCCAGCTTCCTGCTCCCGGGGATAGGGCAGAGCTGAGCACTTCTGGGGGACGGAATGTGAGTTCTAGATTGCTGGAGGATGCAGAGCCACAGGAAGAGCAGGCGTGCCATCAGATCTGGTCAAGAGGAGCCGGTGGGTGTGATTTTCACTCTAGCATCCTGCCTCTGGTGAAAGTGGCCCCGCGGCAGCAGGAACCTGAGTCACGTGGCTGTCGCCTGGAGGGGTAGTCCTCAGTGCCTCACTGCCATCCTGGGCTGTGCTTTCACCGTGTGCCTGGGACCTCCTTCACCCCTCACCTGTGGGGGAAGAACTGCTTACATCTCCGGTCTCCTTCTTGGCTTACTTCCTCACACTGGGGTGGAACAGCTTCAGTAGCTTCCTGACAAAGCATGGCTCATAGGCAATTTCTTTTCTGAGAAACTGCTTGTCTGAGATGCTTTTTACTTCATCCTTACGCTTGAGCGATACATTGGCTGGCCGTAAGATTCTAGATAGGAAATAATTTTCCTTTAGAATTTTGAAGGCATTGCTCCACTGTTCTCTTGCATCCAAGAAATTCTGTTGAGAATTTAGAAGCTACTCTGAGAACCAATCTTTTGCAGGTAACTGGCTCCCCCTGTGCCACACCAAGCTTGTAGAAATGTCTCTTTGTCCCAAATGTACTAAAATTACTCAACGCTGTGTCATGGTGCAGGTCCGTATTTATTTTCTAAGTTGGCTGTTTCATGGGGCTCTTCAGTCTGGAAACAAAGCTCTTCAGTGCTGGGAACCATCTTGGATGATTTCATTGATTATATCTTCTGTTCTTCCTCTCGGATACCTTTGCGGTGTCTACTATTTGCATGTTGAATAGTCTATGTCTGTCTTCATCTTTCTTATCCTTGCTCTTCTTTCCCTCTGCCCTTTCCTCTTTTTATTTTACTTTCTGGGATATTTCCTCCGCTTTCTTTTCTAATTCTTTTATTGAGTCTATCACTTCTTCTGTGATTTTTAAGTTTGGGGAATTTTTCCTTTTTGTCTTCTGAATGTTCCTTTTTGATAACACCCTGTTCTTGTTTTTGGGTGTGGTGTCCTTTCTCGCTGAGGACACTGAGGACAGCTTCTTGCTGTTGACATAGTCGTGAAAGCTTTGTGTCCTTTGGACAGCCTCTGTTTCCTCTGAGTTGCACTTTTCTCTTGGTTGCTCTGGTTCCTATTTGCTATGTAAAGGCTGTTTGCAGATGGCTGATGGCCTTTGACTGTCAATGCATGACCAAGCTGAGGTGGCACACAGCTCACTGGAAGCTCAAGAGTTGTTGTTGCTGTTGTTATGGTCTGTTGTTCAGTCAGGTCCGACTCTGTGACCCCATGGGCTGCAGCGCACCAGGCTTCCCTTTCCTTCACTATCTCCTAGAGTTTGCTCAAACTCATGTCCACTGAGTCAGTGATGCCATCTAACCATCTCACCCTCTGTTGTCCCCTTCTCCTCTTGCCTTCAATCTTTCCCAGCATCAGGATTTTTTTCCAATTGGTCAGCTCTTCACATCAGGTGGTCAAAGTCTTCTCCAGCGTGACAATTCAAAAGCATTCACCATTCGAAGTTCAAGCGTGGAGCTCGACTTCTCTTGTAGCCACACTGCTTCACTGCAGAGTGATCTGGGCTGGGTTTTGAGCATCTCCTGACATCAGAATTCTTAGACTTTCCTTTTGGGTGGGATCAGGTCTCAAAGGAGGGCAGGGTCTGATTGCTGGTCTTCTGGGAACCTAGTTGGTGAAGGAGAGAGGATGCAAAATATCGTTCAACCTGCCTTCCTGGTTTTGGCAAGGTACCCAGGCCCTCGACTGGGCTGGTATCTCTTATGTCTTAACTTGCCCAGAAAATAAGCTTCTTCTTTCAAGATGGGGGTGGTCCTCCCAGTGGTGGGAGTTGGAAAGGGGTCTAGATCCCTTTGCATCTCAAACATCTTTCAGCTAGTCTTCTTCCTCATGGCAGCCTCTTTATCCCGATCCCGGGGAGGGGAATTCGGGAGGATGCTGCTTTGTAATTGAGCTCTTCCCACACCTCTTCACTTTCCCAGGGGCCTCCCACGGAACTCTTCCTTTTAAAGTCATTCTGCTAAGTCAGCGTTCACCAGCTTGTTTTTTTGTCCTCCATCTAAAATAAGGTTGCTGTAGTGCCTTTGCCACGCTCCACATCTCTGTGGGTTTATGTCTTTAGAATCCTCTCCTGTAGCACTGGTCAGGTGTGAGGAAGGAGCAGATTCGACGCCAATCAGTCAGCTGCCCTCCTGCTTCCGCCATTTAACCTTGCCTCCTGGTCTCACTGCCTGGCCCTCACGACAGCGATTTTCATGCAGGCATGACCAAGGAGACTTTTCTTTCTAAAAGCCTGTTGCATGAAATGTTGGCTGAGAATGAAAGGTGTTCTGGGGTCAAATACTTTGCGATGTTTGGGGGTTTGCAAGGGTAACTGTACTCAATCCCCAGGCCTGGGTGCAAAGACCAACAGCCTGCCAGGCCATGGTCCTTCTCGAGTGATTCTGGTCTTACCTTCCTCAGTTTCTCTCTCTCTCTCTCTCTTTTTTTTTTGGCCACATCACATGGCATGTGGGATCTTACTTCCCCAACCAGGGACTGAACCTGGGTCCCTGCAGTGGAAGCGCAAAGTCTTAATCACTGGACCATCACGGAAGTCCCTGGCCTTACCTCTACTTCCAGAAGAATGGTGATAAGGATGCTATTTAAGCCCCAAGGCTGACCATTCCAAGAGCCCTAGGGCTGGGTTAGATGTCCCCTCCCCCAAGCCCTGTGAGCTCCCACGGCCCCTGTGGTTCCCCAGTCAAATCCCTTTTGTGCAATTGCTTGCTTGCATTTTCCTCCAGCTTGGAGGTGCCTGGGCTGGAATGGAGTTGTATTAACTTAAAATCCTGTTGCATAGCACAGGTCTGGGGCAGAAAAGGCTTGCAAATGTCCGTTGGAAGAAAAGATGGAAGGAAGGAAGGGAGGACCTGAGGAGGGAGGAGGCGGTGGTCCTCCGCCACCTGTGCGCACAGACATACGAGCCCGTGGGAGCTGGCGCCCGGTGCTGCTGTGTGTAAACAGAGCCTGGCCCTCTGGCATGGCCCGTCTCCCCACACGGGCCCTCACCTCCCCGTGGAAACCTAAGATCCAGACTGGGATGAGGCTTGGCAGATGTCTGTGAAAAGGGCCGTCTGCCTTTGCCAATAAGACTCCGCTAGACAAAGGGCTGGTCCAGGCCGGGAATCCCCACCGGGTGCCAGGTCAGGAGACTCCGACAGGCCCGGGTCACGGCTCCCCTGACGCTCAGAGCCGACCCTGGGGGCCTGGGTTCCCCTCTCATTCAAACCCATGGCCGTTTTGGGACTTCACAGAAAGGAAGGTTTTTCTCCCTGGGTCGAGTTGGGGGTGTGGGTACCATTGGCTCAGCTGAACCGTCTCTCCCTGGATCACTGGGGTCTGTGGAGCTGAGGACTGGGGGGCTCGATGCAGGGTGGGGGGCACACAGCACTGATGGGTGAGTGATGAGGGGTCACCCTATGGGAGGGGGCTGGACTCCTGGCCCCAGCACAATGGTTTCTCCTGTGCCCAAGTTGACAAGTGGCCTTGTGAAGCCAAGGAGGCCAACGAGGGTGTCTAAGACCACATAGTCCTCGGGGTGAGGGCCACTTGTGGCCATGGGTGTAAGCCCGGGACCCTTCTTGATTACTGCATATGCTCTGAAGGAAGGGCGTTCAGGGGGCCCCCAGTGGCCAAGGGACCCCAAGGAGAGCCCATGCCTGCACCCCTACTTGCTCTTAGAATCGGCGCCCCCAGAGATGGAGAAGGGCAATGCTAAGAGGGTGAGTGCCGTGGACCAGCCTGTCTGACCTTCACTGGTGCGGCACTGTCACCCCGTCACCCCCTTTCTGTGAGTGAGAACCCCTGGTTCATAGGAGAAGCGTTTTGCCAGGAGCCAGGCGTCTGCAGTGTGGAGCTGGGTCTGCCTGGTGCCGAGGTCCTGGCTTCCTCCCGACGTCTGAACCTGTGCAGAGTCCCTTCCAGGGGAGGCAGGGGAGGCAGGGAAGGCAGCAGGATTCCAGGGGTTTTGGTCTTGTTCTCTCCTCGCTTCCCTACCAGGCCTCTGATTAGACCAATAATCATGGCCAGCCAGCCCCGCTAGCTTCCCGCAGCTGCCACCATCAGCGGGGCTTATCTGCATGTCCAGCTCGGGGCTAACATATCTCGGGGGCCCCTGACTCCACGGCCTCCCGGGCCCAACTCCTTCCGCTTCCCTTCCTCTTCCAGTACCTCGGAAAACTCGGCCTCAGTCTCTGGAACAGATTCACTCATTACTCAGAGACGTGCATCCTTTCTTTTGCTGGTGAGATTTTCACCCAGCTGTTTCTCCCCAGCTCTCCCCTGACCCACATAAGGACCACGCAGCCTCATGCCCAGAGGCAGAAGCGCACACCAGGTTGGGAGGAGGAGAATATACTTCTAGTGTCCTCACTGTCTTGATTGTCATCATCTGATTTTAAAAAGAGGGTGAAAGAGGAGGTCAGGTTCCCCCATACCATCTCTGTATCCGTCAGCTATTGCCCTGATGATGTGTAACAAATTTCTCTCGGACTCAGTGGCACAGAACCATCAGACGCCATCTTTTGTTTGAGTGCTTGGCAGGGTGGCTATGATCCAAGAGGCAGGGCTGTGGATTGGCTGCTCCAGGGACCAGCAGGCTCCCATGGGCACGGCCTTTTCACAGTACCGGTGGAAGAGCAGTGGACAAATGCAGTCTCAAAAGCAAATTTCAAACTTTTGTTTTCATCTGTCAGCTAATGTACTTTTGTTCAAAGTGAATCAGGAGGCCAGGACCACATTACTGGGGAGGATATCCTTTCTCTGGGTCCCGTGGTGCGGGGTGTGGGTCCAGGCAGAGTGAAGAGTGGATAACATGTTGTCTACTGTGGCCCCTTGCTAAAGGCTCCAGCTGAACTCTACCCTGATTGAAGGGGTGCTGGTCAGTGTGGGTGGGGTCGGGGCTTTGGGAGCTAAAAATGGTGGATTTGGTTTCCAGGCCCATTTGGTTACTTACAAGCAATGGGACCCTGGGCAAAGCTTGACTGAGACCCCATTTCCTCCTGCGTAAAATGGGAGATGATATTAGTGTACACCCAAGCTGTGGTGAGGACCGAGTGAACTGGACAGGCCACAGTACAGTCAGCTACAGGACAGCCATCATGAGCATCACAGCAAAATCTGGACTTCAGCACACAGAGGGATCACTGGTCACTGGTCAGTTCTGGAAGCTCCCCTGTGACCAAACCAAGCCTCTGTCTCCCAGCTTGTTGACTTCACACAGAGCTAGGGAAGAAGGGCCTGGTTACTGGGAGGCTTAAGGGACTCCAGAGGGCTTCCCTGGTGGCTCAGTGGTACAGAATCTACCTGCCAATACAGGAGAGGTGGGTTCGATCCCTGGGTCGGGAAGATCTCCTGGAGAAGGATGGCAACCCACCCCAGTGTTCTTGCCTGGGAAATCCCATGGACAGAGGAGCTTGGTGAGCTATAGTCCACAGGGTTGCAGAGAGTCTGACATGACTTAGTGACTAAACAATGACAAGGGACTCCAGAACTTCTGCTGTTTGCAAGATGTGTTCTTGTTTTGAGCTGGTGGGGGCTGGGATGAGTGGACAGGCCCACCCAAGTCTCTGCTCCAGAGTCTCTGTGTCTTTGGGAGGAGCCCTCAGTGCCTTGGACTTCCCTGGTGGCTCAGATGGTAAAGCGTCTGCCTACAATGTGGAAGACCCGGGTTCAATCCCTGGGTTGGGAAGATCTTCTGGAGAAGGAAATGGCAACCCACTCCAGTATTCTTGCCTGGAAAATCCCTTGGATGGAGGATCCTGGTAGGCTACAGTTCATCGGGTCACAAAGGGTCGGATACGATCGAGCGACTTCACTTTCTTTCTTTCTCAGTGCCTTGGAGAATGATGGAAGCTCTTGGACCTTCATCACAAAACACACAGACATGTCATTTTATGGGTGTAATGTTGAGCAGCTCACAGGCTCCCTGGAGGCCAGGTATACAGGAGAGATGAACCCTGTCTAAGGGCACGTCAGGGGACAGGAGTCACTTGAAGGGGTCCTGTCCATCAGGGAAGGCTGGGGAGTTGGAGGATTATAGTGTGTGTAATGCCAGTGATGGATTATAATCCAGTCCTCAAAATGTGAGTCCGTGAGTCCATGCTGATAATGAATATGTTTTAATAGACAAGTAGATAGATAGATAAACAACAGAAAAGAGAAAGCTCTTTGCAGTGGAATGTCAACTAACAAATGTTGATGGATTTAGGCTAAGAAAAATTGCAGCTTTGCAACCACAGTGTGAATAATAGAGATGGCACACAGGAAAAGGGTCTGCCTACCAATGCAGGAGACGCAGGGGACCTGGGTTCAATCCCTGAGTTGGGAAGGTCCCCTGGAAGAGGAAACGGCAACCCACTCTTGTATTCTTGCCTGGAAAATTCCATGGACAGAGGAGCCCGGCGGGTTACAGTCCATGGCGTCACAAAGAGTCGGATGAAACCGGGCGACTGTATGCACACACACAAAGTCACGTATCGTACTCAAGATGGGTGTGAAGAGGGCACGGCGAAAGCTTACTGAGGAACGAACCATTTGCGTTGTCTTAAAATATCTTCCCGTTGATGATTTATCACATTCAAAGGAACAAATGGGGAAGAAAGTAAAGTCAACATCACCAGGATGGAGACCACGTGACATTCCATGCCCGCTGATGTCATGTCCTAAGCAGGACGCAGCCTCCACTCCACAGCTTCCCTCCAAAACCTAAGGAAAGGCCAGACAGACACCAGCAGAGGAGTGACCGACCCTCTTCAAAATGCTACCCTCACAAAGACAAAGAACAGAGGCATCGTCCAGAATAAGGGAAACTTTATAAGATGTGATGCTAAATACAGTGATGGGTCTTATTTGGAAACAAAATGGTTTGAAGAACGTTATGGGGATGATTGGAAAGACTGGAGGGATTGTTTCAATGGTAAATTTTCTGAATTCAACAATGGTACCATGCTATACCTCATTAAAAAGTCTATTCATCCTTAAAAAATATTTGTACTGTGGTTATGTAAGAAAATGTGCTCTCTGTTAAAAGATACACTGGCTTCCCATGGCTCATTGGTAAAGATCCCCCCCGCCAATGCAGGAGACCTGGGTTCAGTCCCTGAAAGGAGGATTCTTAACCACTGAACCAGCAAGGAAGTCCCACTGGGTCTTCATCCTTTCTTCATGAGACCCTATTACAACAGCGACACTCGGGCTGAACTGTGACCTCTGAAACACATCTGTTGCAGCGTCAGGTGTAGTGTGGTGGTACCTGGAATGAGGAAGTGAATCAGGTAAGATGAGGTTGTGAGAGTGGGGCCCTGATCCAACGGAGTTAGTGCTCTTATGAGAAGAGAAAAACCACCAAAAAGCCTGCACACTCAGTCTTTGCTCTGCTCACTGTGTTGGGGAAAGTCACTGTCACACAAGGAAGCAACACCCTGCAAGCATCTGGGGTCTTTTTCTTCTGCTGTTATTTTCCAGCTCTGCTGGGTCTTCACTGAGGGGCACAGGCTTTCTCTGCTGTGGTGCTCAGATTTCTCTTGTGGCCGGCCACACACAGGTTTAGTTGCCCTGCAGCGTGTGGGGTCTTAGTGCCTCAACCAAGGATCGAACCCACTCTGCCTGCTTTGGAAGGAGGATTCTTAACCACTGAACCAGCAAGGAAGTCCCACTGGGTCTTCATCCTTTCTTCATGAGACCCTATTACACAGACACTCCCACCTCTGCAGGTGCCAACTTGAAATAGCCAAAACCCTCGGCTTGTGCTTCTTTGAAAGTGAAAGTCACTCAGTCTTGTCCAACTCTTTGCGACCCCATGGACTACACAGTCCATGGAATTCTCCAGGCCAGAATACTGGAGTGGGTAGCCTTTCCCTTCTCCAGGGGATCTTCCCAACCCAGGGATTGAATCCAGGTCTCCTGCATTGCAGACGGATTCTTTACCAGCTGCACCACCAGGGAAGCCCAAGAATACTGGAGTGGGTAGCCTTTCCCTTCTCCAGGGGATCTTCCCAACCCAGGAATCGAACTCAGGTCTCCTGCGTTGCAAGCGAATTCTTTACTGGCTGAACCACAGGGGAAGCCTCTTAAACGTCACTAAAATGCCACCCAACTATTCATTCTGTTTAGCAGCACGGCCACTGCTCTGACAGTTGCCTTGACCCAACTGAGATCTCAAATTTCAAACCATGGGGCTCCTAGTTTCTGTAGGTTGATTTTCTTAAACCCTGCAACAAGTGGGCCCCGCCATCTCAACAGCCTCCATGAGCCAGGAGGGAGCTATGGTCTGGCCGTGCAGACGTCTTCCGAGAGCATCTCATCACCCAGACCGACAGCTGGTCTCCGATTGCATTATCGGTGGGTTCATCACCTATTACTGTCGGGGCCAGGGACGCATCATGTCATTCGTGATGTCCTGCAACATCTCAGTCTTTGTTAGCTCATGACTTCATTGCAAATCTCCGCATTTTTGCAGGAATCAGCTGGTGAACTCGTATGGCGCAATCTGCGCCTCCTTTTATCTTTCCCTCCGGTACCCGGGATCTCCCCCAATTGCCTTTATTCATGGACAGAGCAGATCATTTCCCCCTTTTAACACTGAACAGTGTTTGCTAAGAAATGAAATATTTTCGACTCTGAATTTCAGCTATTTTCCATTTTCCTCAACCTAATTGAATGAGCAGATGCTTTATCTGCCTTGGCTCATGGCAAAATGGACGCTCACTCCCAAATTGCCACAACGCCAAATGCATTTTGCTTCTTTAATGTTTTCTGATAGTTTCCAGAGCTTCTTTGCTCGTGGGAAGCTCCGTGGGTTGCAGACGACCCTTCCTGATAACTGAATTTTTGTTCCCGGGATGATGAGCTGCAGTGACAGGAAGGGACGTCCTTTCTTCACAAAGTCATCTTTCAACCATCAGAAATGAAAGAAAAGTCTTCTCGAGGACAAAATCCGCCTTGAACTTTTTGCCCTTGGAGGGGAAACGGTGGCGGTCGCGGTCCACTACTTTTGCTTAAATTTCAAATCGAGCTGGATTCTAATCGAAACGGTATCATTCTCTGAATCTGTGTTGACCCCAGATAAACCTCAGTGAATTATTGATGATAAAGAAGCCAGCGATTTTTCTACCATCTGCTCCCGGGCTGGGCTCTGCGGGAAAGCTTGGGGTTGGAGATGTGGTGGGCTGAGCAGGATCTTTGGAGAGTCAAGGCCAGCTGGGTTGGACCCAACGTCTTGGCTTTATTGTCTTCGTATCGCTCTTGAAGAAGACTCCGCTGTTTTCACACCAGCACTGGACAAAGAGAACCTTGGCCTGAGTTTTGTTAACTCTGGGGCTGATGTAAAGTGATTTTGCTGATTTTACTGTGTTTCTGACAATACGGGGGTGGGGGAAGAGGAAACGGGTTTCCTCTGGGGACCGGTAGAGACTTAAGATGCTAGACTGGGAGTCTCAGAAAAATAGGCAGAGGGGTGATGGCCAAGGACTGGGGTCATCGAGGGCCAGATGGTGTGGGTGATGTGAAACCACGGGAGTCTGAGGGGTCCCACTGGTGGTCTTTGCGGCTCAAGCTGTTCAGTGTCCCAGGATGGCCGAGGGGAGAGTGCTTTTGGGCTGGGACAGGTGAAGCCAGGACGAGGCATCCGGGGTGGCCCTGGATCTTGGCAGCAGGCTGGGTGGGAGTGGGGGGCTGCCACATGCTTCTCCTCGCCAGGGCTGACTCCTCGGAGGTCTGGCCTGGGGTAGTCGGATGGCTTGGAATGGAGACCTGCTGTCACTGTGGGATCCCCTGGCTTCTCAGCAGCTCCGCTTGGCTCACTAGGAGGGACCCTGGAACCCAGCTGGCTAGAATTCACCCCAGACCTGGGAGTGCTTCTCACCTGGGAGGCTCATCATAGATGCAAGCCCCAGGGCTCCTGCTGCGAGAACGCTCCCCTGCCCACCCCCCCCACCCCCCCCCCCCACCAGATGCTCACACAGTCCTGCAGAGCTCTTCATATCTGCAAAAGTGAGATATGGCAGCGGCAGCAGGTAAAGCCGCTGACCCTTCCCGCTGACCTGGGCACAGGTTTGAGGGGTGACGGGGAGACTGCTGACATGGTCCAGGCCCAACTGAGGAACAGTGGTGGGAGAGTTTGTGTGGTTCTGGTCACTTCTGTGTGGAGTCCAGTTGTTGCTGGCGCCCCAGGCACAGGCTGGCTTTCAGGTATATGTCTGCTGGGATGACCGCCCCCAGTGCCTCGTAAAAGAGTGGAGCTGAGCCCACCTTATGGGCTGTGATGTGAGCCCATCTTCCGTCCTCTGGCCCCATGAGTGTGTGGGCAGGAGAAACCAAGTCTGATGGTCACAGAGCCAGAAGCAAGTCTGCGGAAAACCCATCCAGTCACCCTGAGTGTCGCATTGTGAGTGGGGGATTCAGTGCTTATCAAATCTAGTCCAAACGAAAGGTCTCTTCTTTCAGGAACTGACTTGATAATGCAAAGCATATCTTTACAAATAGGTGGTACCACCATGCATCACCCCATTTTGTCCTTTTGTTGGTGGGAACCATGGCAAATCTTTAGCTGGATTCCTAGGTTTGCAGAGTGTAGCATACAAACAGCCAGAACACGGGTGTCTGTGTGAACAAACGAGTTTTCTTGAATCTTGAACGGTGGTGCTGGAGAAGACTCTCGAGAGTCCCTTGGACAGCAAGAAGATCAAAGCAGTCAATCCTAAAGGAAATCGACCTTGAATATTCACTGAAAGGACTGATGCTGATGCTGAACCTCCAATATCCTGGTCACCTGATGTAAAGAACGGACCCATTGGAAAGGACCCTGATACTGGGAAAGACTGAGGGCAAAAGAAGAAAGGGGCAACAGAGGATAAGATGGTTGGATGGCACCACTGACTCAATGGACATGAGTTTGAGCAAACTCTGGGAGATAGTGGAGGACAGGGAAGCCTAGCATGCTGCAGTCCATGGGGTTGCGAAGAGTTGGACATGACTTAGCAAGTGAACAACAATGACAATTGAATCTCAAGCCACTGCATCACAGGGACCATAAGATGCCCCAGTACAGGACAATGGTCTGAGGACGCCAGGACGGAACTTCTACAGGGATCTGTTGAGAGCTGAATGCACTGTGTATGAGACAAGCTTGCTTACAGAACCATGCAGCTCAGGACAAGGTAGCCACATGCTGAAAAGCTCATTTGAATCATTGTTGTTTAGTCGCTCAGTTGTGTCCAACTCTTTTATGACCCCATGGACTGTAGCCCGTCAGGCTCCTCTGTCCATGGCATTTCCCAGGCAAGAATACTGGAGTGGGTTACCATTTCCTTCTCCAGAGGACCTTCCCCACCTGGGGGTCAAGCCCACAACTCCTGCTTGGCTGGTGGATTCTTTAACACTGAGACACCGGGGAAGCCCATTTGAATTGTTGCTACTGCTGCTGCTGCTAAGTCGCTTCAGTTGTGTCCGACTCTGTGCGACCCCATAGACAGCAGCCCACCAGGCTCCCCCGTCCCTGGGATTATCCAGGTAAGAACACTGGAGTGGGTTGCCATTTCCTTCTCCAATGCACGAAAGTGAAAAGTGAAAGTGAAGTCGCTCAGTCGTATTCGACTCTTAGCGACTCCATGGACTGCAGCCTACCAGGCTCCTCCGCTCATGGGATTTTCCAGGCAAAAGTACTGGAGTGGGGTGCCATTGCCTTCTCTGATTTGACACAAATCAAAATCACAGTGAGAAATCACCTCATACTCATTAGCATGGCTACTATTAAGAAGCGAGAAGGGACTTCCCTGGCGGTCCAGGAGCTGAGACTATGTCTCCACTGCAGGGGCATGGGCTTGGTCCCTGGTGGGAGAACTAAGATCCTGCATGCTTTGCTGGGGTCCAGCCGCTAAGCTGTGGCTCTTTGTGACACACTGGCCTGCAGCACTCCAGGCATCCCCGTCCTTTACTCTCACCTGGAGCTTGCTCAGACTCACGTCCATCGAGTCGGTGATGCCATCCAACCATCTCATCCTCTGTTGCCCCCTTCTATTCTTGCCCTCAATCTTTCTCAGCATCAGAGTCTTTTCCAGGGAGTCAGTTCTTTGCATCAGGTGGCCAAAGTATTGGAGTTTCAGCTTCAGCATGAGTTCTTCCGATGAATATTCAGGACTGATTGCCTTTAGGATGAACTGGTTTGATCTCCTTGCAGACCAAGGGTCTCTCAAGAGTCTTCTCCAGCCCCACAGTTTGAAAGCGTCAATTCAAAAACATGCTTTGAGGCGTGGCCAAAAAATTTAAAAAGAGAAACAAACAAACAAACATACAGAAAACAACAAGTGATGGCAAGATATAAAGAAATCGAAAAACTGTGCCCTGTTGGTGGGAATGCAAAAAGGCACAGCTACTGTGAAAAATAGTGGCGATTCCTTAAAAAATTAAACATAAAATTACACTGTCATCCAGCAATTCCCCCTTTGGCTATTGCCCCAGAAAAATTGAAAGCAGAGTCTCAAAGAGATATTTGTACCCCTGTGTTCGTAGCAATATCACCCATCATAGCTAAAATGTGGAAACAACCATGAGTCCAAAAAATGGATGAATAAATAAGCAAAATGTGGCCCATCCATACAATGGAATATTACTCCACCTTAAAAAGGAAGGGAATTCTGACACATGCTACTATAGGGATGAACCTTGACGACATGATGCTTAGTGAAATAAGCCAGACACGAAAGGGCAAATACTGTGTGGTCCCGCTCACAGAAGCTCCCTGGAGGAGTCAGACTCCCAGAGGCAGAAAGCAGAACAGTGGGTGCCGGGGCTGGGGGGAGGAGAGTGGGGCGCCAGCGCCTACCAGGCAGTTCAGTTTTACAAGGTGCAGAATTATGGGAATGGTGTGATGGCTGTACGAAGTGAACGGGCTCATTCTCCGCTGACTGCACACTTAGAGGTGGTTGAGATCGATTTTATGTTACGTGTATTTTATCACAATAGAAAAAGACGTAAAGAAAAAATTCCCTTGAACTGCTTTCATATTTCTTTAAATTTCACACTGTCTGTATCTTTCAGAGTTATTGATATTTTCAAAAATAAACATGATGCAAAGAACTATCCTCGTGGAAGCCTAAAATATAAGCCAAATGTATGCAGGTGGATAAAACATCAAAATAGAAAGATCCCGCTTCTTCTTTTTGTTAAAGTTAATTCACGGATTAACTTCTTGGCTGCACTGGGCCTTCGTCGCTGTGTGTGGACTCTCTCTGGTTGCTGTGCGGGCTTCTCACAGCGGTGCCTTCTCTTGTTGCAGAGCACAGATGCTGGAGCTTGGGCCCAGAGGTTGTCATGCACGGGCATATTTGCCTCATGGCATGTGAGCTCTTATTTCCCGGACCAGGGATCGATCTTGTGTCCCCTGCGCTGGCAGGAAGATTCTTATTCACGGTGCCACCAGGGGAGTCTCCACACTCTGTTAAATGATCCGTCGCCAGTGTGAAATTCTCCATAATTTTGAACGAGGGCTGACTTCATTTTGCACAGGGCCCTGAAAATGATGTGTCTGGACCAGGTAAGGGGTGCCAACCAGCTCGACCTTACCAGGACCTCCCCAAAATGGCGCTGTCGGCCCCACTGTGGGGGCTGTTCCAGAACGTGGTCTCCTGGGAAAGCTGAGTGCTTTATGTGGTATCAACCACAACACAAACTCATCAGAGTTTCACCCCCCCCACCCCAACCACTTTCCTTGAATCTATTTGTAAAATGAATTACTTCAATACGGGAGGAACAGGAAAGTTCTTTATCTCCACTTGGGCGAATCCATTAGGATTAGCAGCCCCTCTGAAGCCCCTCGGAGCGGCTGACGTCAGCTTGTCTTTGGTGATTTGCAGAGTGGCCTCGTGATAAGGAATCTGGGCCCATTTTCTCAACGACAGGGCATCCTTCCGTGGGGGTGTCCAGGAATTAGCGGTCCTATCTCTCCATTTATCAGGGCCTCCTGGGGGATGCGATGGCGGGGCAGAGAAGTACCGTTGCCTTGCTGGCTCCCGTCCACAGGGTCTGCAGCCCCTGCTGACTTGGCTGGACCCCTGGGCTCTCCCCAGGGTCTGAAGGCCGTGTGGACGGACGGGAAGGACCAGGACACGGAAGGCACTTCAGAGTGTGTCTGGCATGAGCTACACATTCAGGGGACGAGAGGAGTTTGTTTGGCTAGCTGCTGCTGTTTTTTTTTTTTTTTTTTTTTTTTTACCAGTTGTTGTTCAGTTGCTCAGTCGTGTCCGACTCTTTGCAACCCCGTGGACCACAACCCGCCAGGCTTCTGTGTCCTTCACCATCTCGCGGAGTTGGCTCGAACTCATGTCCATTGAACTGAGTTAGGGGAGAAGATCCCTAAGTGTTCTGCTGGGACCGACTGGCTTCAGATTGGGGTCCTGCGAAGGTGGCACTGCCCAGGAAGGGGAAAAACACATTGCACCTGTCTTCTGACAGTCTGAGGGGAGGGGGCTTTTTCCTTCCCTGGGCAGGTCTGTGTAACTCCTATGGGGTATGACGCAGAAGGGAGGGCTTGTAAACTAACTCCCAGTCTAGGCTGGAAAAGGCATCTTGGTTTCCGCTCATCTCTTTCTCCTGGGACCCTGGTGGGGGGTCGGGGGCCGGTGTCCATCCGTCGCGTTGTGCGGTGTGTGTGATCAGTTGTGCACAACTCTTTGTGACCCTGTGGACTCGAGCCCGCCAGGCTCCTCTGTCCACAGAATTCTCCAGGTAAGAATACTGGAGTGGGTTGCCTTTTCCTTCTCCAGTGGACCTTCCCCACCCAGGAGTGCAAGCTGAGTCTGCTGTGCATCCTGAACTAGCAGGCAGATTCTCTACCACCAGTGTCGCCTGGGAAGCCCCGTGAGGAAGCCCAAGAAGCACAGAGGCCACCTGTGTTTCTGACCAACGGTCCCGGAGGCCCCAGCTGACACCTGCCTCCACCCCCAGCCTTCCATGGCCCAGCTGAGGCCACCGATGCCGTGAAGCACAGATGAAGCGTCCCTGGCATGCCCGTCTGCATCCCCAGGGGCCACGGGAGATGGTGTGTGTGTGCGTCACTCAGTCGTGTCTGACTCTTTGGGACCCCATGGACTGTAGCCCACCAGGTTCCTCTGTCCTTGTAATTCTCCAGGCAAGAAGACTGGAGTGGGTTGCCCTTTCCTTCTCCAGGGAAGTGAGAAGTGGTGATTATTGGAATAGATGGGATTCACCTATGGGAGGAACCGTCCGGGTGAAGGGACGCCTGTTAGAGTCTTGTACTGGCCACCATGGGCCCCTCAACTGCACCTTCCTGGGGAAGGGGAGGGGCTCGAAGAAGAAACCTGGGGGGCAGGAGCCAGCCCCACTCTGGGACCTGCCATGGAGGGTGTGCCTTTTGCTCTTCACCTGCCACGTGACGTGTGGGGGGCGCCCAGAGTAGTTTCCTGGTGAGACCCTCGCTGACCGGGTGGGCCTGTACAGATCTGGGGTTTAACAAGAAAGAGCCGTCTTCTGTCAGGTCTTTGAGTCAAGTGACCTGAAATCAGCTTTGTCAGGGATGATGGCAACGCTTCTGTGCTGTGTCTGCAGAGCTCACTCACAATTATAAATGATTCAGAACTCCTGCAGGGGAAATCCTGGGCCCCTTTTAACTGCTCCCCCACCCAAGATATGTCCAAGTACCTGAGAACACGACCTGATTGGGAAAAAGGGTCTTTGCCTGTGTAATTAAGTGAAGGATTTGAGATGTGGTATTCTTGCCTGGAAAATTTCATGGATAGGGCATCCTGGCAGGCTACAGTCCATGGGGTTGCAGAGCTGGACACAATTGAACAACATGAGCACACTGGGATTATCTGGGTGGGCCCTAAATGCAGTGACAAGTGTCCGTGTCAGAGGAGGAGTTGTTCAGTCGCTCAGTCGTGTCCGACTCTTCGCGACCCCATGGACTGCAGCACGCCAGGCTTCCCTGTCCATCACCAGCTCCCGGAGTTTACTCAAACTCATGTCCACTGAGTCGGTGTTGCCATCCAGCCATCTCGTCCTCTGCTGCCCCCTTCTCCTCCTGCCCTCAGTCTTTCCCAGCATCAGGGTCTTTCCCAATGAGTTGGCTCATCAGGTGGCCAAAGTGAGGAGAGGACACGTCAGAGGGAGAAGACCTCCATGTGTCTATGGAGGCAGACACTGGGGTGACAAGGCCACACGCTGGGGACACCTGGAGCCTCAGAAGCTGGAAGAGGCGGGAAGAGCCGTCCTGGAGCCTTTGGAGGGAGCCAGCCCCGCCCACACCTCGACCTCAGACTCCACCCTCCAGCCCGGGAGAGAATGACCGTCTGCTGTCTCAGGTCGGTGGTCAGTTGTCGGGCTCTCCTCCCCTCCCCTAGAAGCCCCACCAGCTGAGAAGGAGGCAGCTGAGGGGAGAGTGTGACCGAGGAGAAGCTGAGGGAAGGGCAGAAGCCGAGGATGAGGAGGGTCACCAGCATCGAGATGGTGACTCTGGGAGGGAGGAGCCCATGTTGGAAGAAGGGTGGAGAAGATGGAGCTGGGGGTGCTGGAGGTATCCAGGCCCCTCCAGGAGCTGGAAGAGCCAGGAAACAGATTCCCCCCTGGAGCCTCCAGAGGACCAGCCCCGCCGACGCCTTGCTTTCAGCCCAGCGAGACCCACGTCAGACTTCCGACCCACGGAACTGTAGATAATAAACGTGTGTGATTTCATGTAGCAATCTGTTATAGCAGCCGCAGCAGGAAGCTTAACGCAGAGTCTGTGGGCTCTTGGCAATGGTCCAGTCGAAAATGTTAACGCGGGGTGGTGAGGGGCGGTTGACGGAGAAGTGCCCTGGGTAGACGAGCGGACCTAGGGTCCAGGACCCAAATGGCAGTCATTTAATCATAGCATCGTCACTGTCAATGTCAGCAAAAGAGTCCCTGCAGAGAGGACTGTCCACAGGAGGTCCAGGGAGGGTGGTCCATCAGGATGGAGAGTTTCCGTGGCCGCCCTCAAGTTGCTCTTTCCCACAATGTGAAGGGCAGGGGGTGGGGCCTGGAGGGACAGGCAGAACTTAGAGACTGAAGTCCACGGGGGCTGGGGGTGTCTCAGTGGAGGACGAACCTGTCCCATCCTCCGGATTCTCCCTCTCACTTTCTTTGCCTCCCGGGGAGGGGAGCGCTGGTGGACCAGACACTGTTGACAAGCAGCGCGAGACTATAGGAGCCCACTGCCTGGCGTTGAATCCTGGCACCAGCACCCATTATTTGGGTAATCTTGATTACTCCACCTCTCTGTGCCTCAGTGTTCCCATCTGTATAATGGATACCATAGCAGGTACCTGATGGGGGCTGTGAGTTAGCGTGTGGCTCTGAGCAGACACAGGCATGTGATGAGTTTGGTGGCACGGGCTGACTTCAGTGCTCGGGGGCCCTAGGAAGGGAGGTGGCCTCTGAACTTGGGTTGGGGGAAGTGCAGAGCTCAGAAGTCAGGAGACAAGACTCCATGGGCCCATGCCCCACCAGGGAGGTCCTCTCCTGGGCTCCAAGTCCTTGAGTCCTGGGCAGGTGGGCAGGAGGTGACAGGCCCGTGACAGTGGCTGCCCACTGCTGTGATCAGAAGCTGCCCTCTGGTCTTGCCCGAGGAGTCAGTGGCCCCTGCCGCTGTAGAACGTGGCACCGGAAGTCAGAGGTGTCCCGGGAGGTGGCGATGCTCCCAGCGTGGGCTGGGTGTAGGGAGGCGTGTGGGAGGATTGTCCCTATCCTGCGTAGCACCCGGCTCATTGAATGCCTGTGGGAGGGATGGAGTGTGGACAAGGGAAGTGTGTATCTATGGGTAGCCTGAGGGCTTCCCTCGTAGCTCATTTGGTAAAGAATCCACCTGCAATGCAGGAGACCCCGATTCGATCCCTGGGTCTGGAAGATCCTCTAGAGAAGGGATAGGCTACCCACTCCAGTATTCTTGGGCTTCCCTTGTGGCTCAGCTGGTCTGCCTGCAATGCAGGAGACCTGGCTTCGATCCCTGGGTTGGGAAGATCCCCTGGAGAAGGAAATGGCTACCCACTCCAGCATTCTGGCCTGGAGAATTCCATGGACCGTATGGTCCATAGGGTCGCAAGAGTTGGACACGACTGAGTGACTTTCACTTTCACTGTGCGCCCCACAGCCCTTCCATGGGCTTTGGAGGCGGCGTCTGGAGCCCAGAAGGTGAGTATTCTCCTGGCTTTTGTGGGAGGCTCCCAGCAAGCCCAATATGAGAATTATACTGTTGCTACAGTAAGTTTACAATCTTGCAAATTTACAGTAGGTTGAAAACATAAACGAAATAATAACAATTAAATCAGTGTATCATAAAAACTTTTCATTGAATGGAGTCTTTTATAGAAAACCCCTTTAAAAACAGATGAGAACTGGGGTACTCTGGCTGAGTTGGGGGTGTGTGGACACAGAGGGCTTGGAACCAGGTTCTCGGTTGAGCCTCAGCCCTGACTCGTGACACTGGGAAGGTTGTCAATGCCTTTGGGAGGCTCTGTTTCTTCAGCCGCAGAAGAGCAGCACGATGCTCTTAGCCACAGCGTTGTTCTGGGGTGGGGGCAGGAGGGTTTAGGACGGGAGTTGATGGCAGAACCTGGAGACCAGCACACCAGGGGGAGGGGCTGGTTCCTGGGTGGTGGCCACACAGGGGCCTCCTTCCTCCTGGGAACTCCGGCCCATGCTGTCTCCTGTCTCCATCTGGAAATCCCCCATGCCGTTCCCTGCAGGCTGGAACCTCCTCTGCCATGTGTAGGGTGCAGAGGACTCCATGCTGCCCTGTTGGGCTCAGCCTGGCCATCCAGGGATGAGAGGCTGTCATGGCCACACCTCTGTCTCGGGACCTCTGCCACCCCCTCAGGAGGGTTTCAGGGTCTGCCTCTGAGCAGAGCCCGGATCTGACTGCTGGCATCCCCACTCTCACTCACTCCCTGAGCTGCGGTCTTCACATCTGTAAAATGAGGCTGTACCTCAGGGAGGACCTGGCCAGTGGTTGCCCCTCGGCTGATGGGGTCAGGGAGGCATGGAGGGTGGAGAAACAGCACTTCGAGGGGCTAGGTGGTGGCAGTGTGTGGGCCTGCTGTGAGGCCAGCCAGGCTTTCAGGACAGCAGGGGTGCAAGGCAAGGGAGAAGAAGCTGGAGCGCGGTCAGGGGTTTGGAAGACCAGGCTGAAGAGATTTAAACTTTAGGGATTTCCCTAGTGGTCCAGAGGCTAAGACTCTGCCCTCCTAATGCAGGGGACCTGGGTTCAATCCCTGGTCAGGGAACTAGACCCCGCATAAAGCTAAGTCGCTCAGTCATGTCTGACTCTCTGCGACCCCGTGGACTGTAGTCTACCCGGCTCCTCCATCCATGGGATTCTCCAAGCAAGAGTACTGGAGTGGGTTGCCATTTCCTTCTCCAGGCTACTTCCCGACCCAGGGATTAAACCAAACCCCGCATACTGCAACTTAAGATCCCACATGCCGCAGCTAAGACCTGGTGTAGGCAATAAATAAATGATTGAGAATTAAAAAAGAAAAAGAGGTTTACACTTCAAATTGTTGCACAGAAGAGCTGGTTGTGCAGCCAAAGAAAATGGCAAACAGAGAGGGCAAGCGACTCGACCAATGTCACACAGCACTTTGGGGGTGAATTGGGGCAAGAACAGGCATCCTGCTTCTTAGCCCTGTGCTGTCTCCCTGGAGCTGATGGGCTGGCCTCCCCGACAGCTTCAGACCCGACGTGCGGCCTTGGAGCTAAGAGTCCCAGGTGGGGAGTGAAGCCCACAGCACCCTTGGCCTGTGTCTGGGTTGGGTGGGGGCGACATTTCTGATGTGTCCTAATTTTCCTTGAAATTAGGCACAAGCCCTTTGTAAAGCAGGAAGTGGTCTCTCCGGGGCTGACATGAAGTAGTATTGCTGTCACCTTGCATTAATGAGCCAGACGGCTCTCAGAGGAGTGGCATATTGACGTGGCTGGTGGGGTCAGCCCAGCCCTGCGAAGCCTTTGATAGCGCAGCTGATAACAGATCCGGCTATAAATACCCAGAATCAATCAGTGGCCACTGCTGACAGCCGACATGTTCACATATCACGGCAGATGGGAAGAAGGCAGGAATGGCCGTTTGTCTTGCTTTTCAGAATGGATTTCCTGTTTTTAGGGAGCGAGAGGGGGCCCATCTGGTGATCAGATCGTGGGCTGAGATAGCGGCTTCTGGGTCACTGGCCCCGGACTTGACGTGTCTCCCCGGCCACGTGGTCCTGGCGTTGCGGCGGCCCCTGCAGCCCGGCCTCCACAAATGGTAGCCATCAGGAGCCCTTCCGCCCACAGAAGCTTCCGGAAGTGGAGGATGGGTGGGGGACCTGCCTTTCATCTTTTTCTGCTTCCTTTCCGGGCATCTTTCATTAGGCTTTTTCCTTCGAAGGGTCTTCCCAGCTTGTACATGTATATGCACGTGTCCACGTGTTCTTGCAGACGTGTGTGCACGCACACGCGCTCCACGGCCATCTTCCCCGGCCAACCCGGGGTGCTTCCTGGCCGGCTGTCTGTACGCGTCCCGCATGCCTCATCCAGGTAGAGGCTGTGGGGTCTGCTGCTGATGAAGACCTGGCAGGGGGTGGTGCGGGGAGGGGGGGGAGCTTCTATTTTCCTTTTGGATCCAGCCTTCCCACCTGCAGCTTTTGTCTTTGTGGGTCATTCAACGTCCGGAAGTTCAGTTTCCCTGACTGCATCAGAGCACGCTGCCTGGGTCCTTGCGCAGCCATAGGAGGCACTCAGGGCGAGCGCTGAGTGCCGTAAGCCCAGTGCGCTGCTGTTTGTTCTGATGCTGGTGCTGGAATGAATGTCCACTCCTGGAGTCCTGTTCCCGACATGGTGAACAGCTCTTGGAGGGGTGCCTAGGGGCTGGAGGGCCCCCGTTCTCCTGTCCCTCCTGGGGTGATGCTGTCACTGACCTACCGCCCACCCCAGCCCCAAGCCCCAGCTATTCATGGAGTGTGCCCTGGGGGCGGGGACCCACAGCTCCTCTTCCTTTTTAGGGAACGGATGAGATGCTTCCGCTGTGATCACGTCTTGGATGTACCCCCTCCTTTAGCTTATGAAACCTCCTGTCCCCCAAATTACATCCAGACAGCCGCGGTAGCAGGCATCTCTCTCTTCCAGCTCAGGGGCCCACCAGCCGGCCAAATGGGGCGTTTAATTGGAAAGAGAAGCTGGCAGTCTGCCCAGAAATCCTAAAGAAAGGCAGCAGAGTGGACCAGCTTTTAAAACCTCGCCACACACCTTCCCTGGGTATTTCTGTCTCGAATACTTGAAGGGGTTCTTGGGACCGTTTGAGAATTAAAAGCACCAGTCTGAAGCCATGCAAGGCAGACCCCAGCCCCTGGGGTGGAGGATGGGACTGCTGAGTGGCGGGAGAAACTGACCGCTTTGTACAGATGGGGAAACGGACACAGTTCAGGGCTGGAGAGAAAAACTCAGTTCTTCAGATGTTAACTGGGGTTCTCGCTGTGAAGACCACACTGAGTGTTTGCTTACCCCCAAATTCCTTCCCCCTGATTTTGAAGTCTTGGCATCTTTACGGATGTTAGTCAGAACTCCTTCCAATATTCTGGTCCTGCTGGATGATTTCTGAGCCCGCAGGATGTGAGCAGGGCAGTGTCGAGTGTACGAAGAGACAGTGGCTGATGGAAACTCGCTCCTAAAGGCCCCGCAGGTTTACCTGCCGAGCAGGTGGGGGGTCTCTCCCTTCAGAAAGAAATCGAGGTCCATCAGGGCTGGAGTTGGACCATGGAAAGTGGAGAGTGAAGACGAAGGAAGGGGTGCACAGGGCCAGCGGGCCAGCAGGCCCAGAGCCTGAGCCCCCAGGTGGTCAGCTGACTGCTCTCCCCTCAGACTGTGGTGGCTGAGACCCCCTCACCAGGGTTGTATGGTCAAGAACTCAAGCAACATGGTGGCCATGGGCCAGTCCTGCTTTTTTTCCTCTGTAGAACCATAGCTGCTTTGTCAGGGGCTGAAAGATGAAAGGAAGCATTAGGGCCGAGGGCTGCCCCCATGCCACGCAGAGAGGCTCGTCCATCAGCCCGCTGCTTCTGTCAAAGCTGGGGCTTGACCTTTGTGAGCTGTCTGACTCTCAGCAGGTCTCTAAAGTCCTGTGAAGTGGGACAGTAACAGTCTTACTTCACAGGGCTGGCAGGCGGCAGTACAGTGGGCTAGTCCACACAGAGCTCCCGAAACAGTGCCTGGCTGGTGCTCAGAGTGGGTGAACTGTTTGTTGCTGGTATCATGATGGTGACAGTAATAGTGGTGATGAGGATGGGAACTGGTGGTGCCAAGCAGTGGTGAGGATGGTGGTGATGGTGGTGATGGTGATGCTGGTGATGCTGGTGATGCCAGTGGTGATGATGGACCGAGCATCTGTTGTAGTCTAAAGTCTGTCCTAGGCACCAGGATACCACCATGAACAAGACAAAGATGATCCCTGCTCTCCGGGGAATCCACCCTAATGGGCGTACAGCTGGTGAACTGATACCTATATGAATATATACTTGAATAAACTGATAAATAAAGCTAGAAGACAGGAGAAGGGTGCCGCAGAGGATGAGATGGTTGGACGGCTTCACTGACTCAGAGGACAAGCGTTTGAACAAACTCCGGGAGATGGTGAGGGGCAGGGAAGCCTGGCGTGCTGCAGTCCACGGGATCGCCAAGAGTCGGACACGACTTCGCGACGGCGCAGCAACAACAAACTGGGGAGTATAGCAAATCGTGGCAAAGGGATGAGCCAGAGCCACGCGCCGGGCAGGAGACCCCTGCGGCGCATTGGAGAAGGCGGCGAAGTGGGCGGGGCGGGTGTTAAGGCCAGTCTCTCCTCCCGCCGCCCCCGCCGCGTTCCTTTTCCCCTCTATGCTCTGTCTTCCTCGGCTGGGACACTGAGTCTCTGACACTCCTTGAGGCTTTGTAGGCCTGAGGTCCTGGGCTAGCTGTGTCCGCTCTCTGGGGCTTGGTGGTCCCGTCTCTACGTGTGTGTGTGTGTGTGTGTGTGTGTGTGTGTGTGTCCTGCTCGGCTCCTTTCGTCTCCGGGACCTTGATCATCTCGGGCCTGTGCTCACGGCCTTGACCCGCCGCGGAGTAATTGGCAATAAATGGTTAGCACGAGGGGCGTCTGTAGGTCAGGGCCCTGGGGAGGGCCGGCCGGTTCACATCACAGCGGTCCTCCTGGCCTACCTGCGACAAGCTGGCTCCAGGAGCCATTTCCCCGGATGAAACGGTCTCTGGAATCCACCGTATATCACCGGCTATGACGTCTTCTGTTTAAACAGCGGCAGCCGGCCGAGGGTGTGCGCTGAGGCCGCGTGTCTGGGAGCAGGGGGCTCGGTCCTGGGCCCCAGCCCCCCGCCCCAGCCTCCTTCCCTGTGGAAGGCCCCGCTTGGGGGAAAGAGGCATATGGAACCCATTTGGGAAATTCTTTCTGCATAAACCACTTTTTCCAGGTAAGACACACACTCGTTTTGACTGGGAAAGATGAAATAGCTTTCTCGTTTTGCCAGCTACGTTTTTATGGATCTTAATTAAACACATGCCCTCCCTGGGCTGGGAAATTGAACCCTCTTAGAGTGGCCCCTTCTCAAGAGGTGGTGTCGGCCCAGGGGAGGCCCAATTATAACCTCCATCCTCGCCACCTCCCAGGACCTCCCAGACCCTCCAAGCGCTTGGAAAATGTGTGCTTGACAGAGGGGCTTTGATTCTGCACGCCTGGAGAGCGTTAGGCCTGTTTCCAGGCCCGAGGCAAGTGGTGGTCAGAGTCCCAGGCCGACGGCGGGAAGGCCTTGGGGACCTGGGCTTTCAAAACTCATTGAGCATCAGAGCTCTCCTTTCACACCCGATCGCACTTAGCCCCCGGATACAAACCAGATGAAGCTGCTTGGGCGGAGGGGGAGGGGCGCTCACACGGCCGCTTGCTCACCCCTGCTGCCCGGACAGTCAGTGGGGTTGTTACGCGCCTCACCTCACTGAATGGTCACAAAAGCTGAGTGAAGGAGGAGCCGTGGCCATGTCACACTCGAGGGAACCTGGGCATGGAATGAGAGCGACCTGTCCAAGCCGGGGCGGGAGACGCGACATCGGAGTCTGAACCCTGCGTGGTCGGCTGGACCGCCGCTGGGAGGCTGCTGACGGGCTCAAGGCTGTCCTTCTGTGGCAGCGATGCTTCCAGCATGGTGGGGACGGGCAGGGTCCCCATACGTAGTGCCCTCCCCAAGCCTGGCTGAGCGGGTCCCAGGCACCCAGGTTCACCTCCTCCAGCAGGCAGGGCTGGGCGGGATGTCTCTCAGCCTGGGGCTAGCAGTTGGCCCCGGGGACCCCGCGATTTCTCAGGAGCCTCTTCAGCGGGTGGTGTTTAGTCCCTGTCGTGTCCGACCCTTTGCGGTCCCATGGACTGCAGCCCGCCAGGCTCCTCTGTCTGTGGGATTTTTCCAGGCAAGAATACTGGAGTGGGTGGACATTTCCTTCTCCAGGGGATCTTCCCAACCCAGGGATCGAACTCGGGTCTCCTGTATGGCGGGTGGATTTTTACTGGCTGAGCCACCCGGGAAGCCCCTTTTCAGCTGGAGGAGAAGGATCTTTGTTCCCCTTTATTTGTCAGGTTTTTGCAAATAGTTCACTTTATGGAAGAGAATCATTGATGACAACCAGTTTGCTGACCTTGGGGTTACTCCTTCATGAGTGGGGAGGGCCAGGCTCCTCCTGAAAGTGTTCCTGTCCAGCCCAGAGCCCTGAGCAGGCAAAGGGGGAGGCCCTCACCCTCACTGGTTTTGAAGTCAAGGTAATGGAGGGATAATTTACATACTGTGAGATTTAGTCTGTCCAGGTGTAGAGTTCAACTTGTCTTGGCAGCTGTGTGGAGTCCTGCAGCCATCACCGTAGTCAAGAGGCCGAATATTCCAGCGCTCTGAAAGGTTCTGCCCATCGCTGGTCCTGCTCCCAAGGGCCTGCTTTCCATCTCCGGCATTTTGCCTTTTCCAAAACGCCATGGCAGAAGCATCACAGAGTATGCTGTCTCTGTACCCTGGCTTCTTTCGCTCTGCATTACGCCTTCACAATCCAGCCCCAGTCCAGGGATGTTTTTGTTGTACCTTGTGGGTCGGGTGGCTTCGGGGCAGGCAGAGCTGGGCTGACTCATGGGGACCCTGGAGCAGAGCGAGGCAGGTCCAGAAGCATCTCCCAGTGAGCCCTGAGGTAGGCAGAGCACGGCTGCAGGTGTCAGAGACCCGGCCAGAGGTCTGGAGGCCTGGAGAGAGGTGGCCCCGGGAGGTCAATCCCAGAGCTCCGTGCGGTGGGGGAGCTGGGTGCCTTCTCTGGTTGCAAGGTGACTGCAGTCTCTCGTATCGTCAGGTCCCCACGTTGCAGTATACAGAACGGGGAAGGGGTGCCTTCCCACTTCCCTTGGTCAGTGAGCAAACTTCCAGGAGCGCTCCCCCATCTCAGCCGCCTTCTCTGGGTCTCGTTGGTCAGGATTGTGTCACAGCAGGATGAAGGCTAACACCCTCGAGGCTGGGGAGGGGCCCACATGGCACAGAGCAGCCAGCACCAGGGCAAAACTGGGCTCTACTGGCCAGGAGAGGAGGGGACCCTCTTGGGGCAGACAACCAGCAGAGTTTGCTCGCTGAAGTGGGGGAGAGTGACCAGTCCAGTGTGAGGGCAAGTGGGTTCTTGGATACAAAGGGCCTGGGGAGAAGGAGACCATCAAGGAAATGGCTCGTCACCATGGCTGGCTGTCTGTGGTGGGCCCTTCCTACAGCTGAGTTCAGATGGGACTGACTTTATGGAGGGGGAGCAAATGAGTGATGTCCAAGTTTAGCATGCTTGCCACCATCCTCGCCTCCCTCCTTCCCTGCATCCCTCTGTCTTTCCGTACTCCATTCATCCCTCCACCCCTCCACCCCTCCTTCCATCCAACCCCCTCTTTCCATCTCTCCATCACTGCATCCCTCCATCCCCCAACCCTTAGGGCTTTGCCGGTAATCACTATATACACCTCCAGGTGAAGAGTTGCCTTTTAGTTCTTAATATTCAAAGAGTGCAAATTTCCCCTTGCCTTATACTGCCCACCCCCACCCCCCAACAAATTCTGCAGACAGTCAACTACCTTTGATCTCTCTGCTTGCCATGTTTAATTAAGACACACTCCAGCCAGCTCGGGAGGAGTACCAGCCTCCAGGTGCAGCTGGCCTTTCTACTGTTCTTCTTGTCTGCGTCGTCCCAGACCGCGGAGGACCACCGAGGTGCGAGTAGAAATAACCCACCTTGGCTTTCCTTGCCGGCAGACTTTCTGGATGACTTTGAAACACCAAACGAGGTCTGTGGCCAGAAGCTTTGAGCTTTGGCCCAGGGGCTGTCTGGGTGGATCTCATTTGAGAAGACGCTCGATTGGCTAACTTCCTTGTTAGCAACATTTGTGAAAACATGAAGGCTGGTCCGTTTATTTGTTTATTGGTTGCAATGGAATTTTCAAGACTTAAAAGGAAAGAACCTTCAGTGCTCCCACCCAGGGGCTTTTCCACCTGGCAAGAGAAATCACCCAGAGCTGGGTGGGGGAGATGTCACATCGTGTCACTTGGGAAGAAGGCGGTGACTCTTCACGGTGGTTCTGACCCGATGTATGTATGTTAGCCTTGCCCGCTCCCAAGCGGGAATGCGGTCCACAGGACTGCGAAGGGCTGGGAAGCGCGCACTTTAGTTTTCAAATTTATAAACAAACGCAGTGTGAGGGGGACTGAGGGCTGCCACCTGCCCGGGAAGCGTGGGCCCTGGTGGTACATCTCACTGAGGACTCCCGGTCGTCCTGGGCAGTCTCCCCCCTTTTCTTGGAGAAACGGAGGGCGGGAGTGTGGCAGATTGCCTGGGGACAATGGGCCCCTGTCCTGTTGGGTGGGCCACTGGGCCCCAAACAATAGGCCGGGGCCGGCCCTCTCCTGCTGCCCACGGCCCAAGACAGATGCCCAGGGGCCCCCTGCGAGCGCCCCGGAGGTGACCTCTGGGGCTGCCCCGTTACTCCGTGGACGAGACCCCGAGAGGGCGGCAGGCAGACAATGGGGTCTCATGCCAGGCGCCCGGCCTCCGGCACGGGCCGGGGGCTCCCCGGGGAGAGCGAGGCTTGGCAGGTGCTGCTATTGTTTGGGGCACGGGGGCCTTCCTGGGGGTCTTCCAGCTCGGCGGCCACAGAGGCTTGGGGCTGGGGGCCCTCTTGTCCTCGGGGTGGGGGGAGACCCAAGGAGCCGGCTTGGCCCCGTTCAATCCTGACAGCCCCTGTCCGGCCCTGGGCTTGGCCTCTAAAAATGCCATTCAGAAAAGCAATTAACCGGCTTCCAGCAGCACCAGGTTCTGAGGGTCAGATTTTTATGGCCAGACCTGCTGAAGGAAGTGCCGGGCTTCGACCTGACATTCTTTCTAGAGTCGGGGCAGAGGAGGAATTTTCCGGAGGAATGTCAGTTTAGGAGGATGAGGGGCGAGCTGGGGGTGATCTTTCTCTTCCAGCTCTTTCTTCCCTGGGACGGAAACCGCAGCATAAGCTGAAAAGAGCCCAGAGGTACATCAGTGGGTCCCTCCGACCAAGGGAGGAACAGCAACCAGTGTGCACGTGTGTGCGCGTGTGTGGATGTGTGCGCATGTCTGCATGTGCATGCATGCAAGTGTGCGTGTGTGCGTGCACGCGCACACGGGTGCATGTGAGTGCGTGTGTGCGCACACGGGTGCATGTGAGTGCTTGTGTGTGCGCACACGGGTGCATGTGAGTGTGTGTGTGTGCGCACACGGGTGCATGTGAGTGTGTGCATGTGTGTGCATGTGAGTGTGCACGTGTGCGCACACGGGTGCATGTGAGTGCGTGTGTGTGTGCACACGGGTGCATGTGAGTGTGTGCATGTGTGTGCATGTGAGTGTGCGCGTGTGCGCACACGGGTGCATGTGAGTGCGTGTGTGTGTGCACACGGGTGCATGTGAGTGTGTGCATGTGAGTGTGCGTGTGTGTGCACACGGGTGCATGTGAGTGCGTGTGTGCGTGCACACGGGTGCATATGAGTGTGTGTGTGCACACGAGTGCATGTGAGTGTGTGCATGTGTGTGCATGTGAGTGTGCCTGTGTGTGCACACGGGTGCATGTGAGTGCGTGTGTGTGTGCGCACACGGGTGCATATGAGTGTGTGTGTGCACACGAGTGCATGTGAGTGTGTGCATGTGTGTGCATGTGAGTGTGCGTGTGTGTGCACACGGGTGCATGTGAGTGCGTGTGTGTGCGTGCACACGGGTGCATGTGAGTGCGTGTGTGTGCACACATGGGTGCATGTGAGTGTGTGCATGTGTGTGCATGTGAGTGTGCGTGTGTGCGCTTGTGCATGCATGCTGGTGTGTGTGTGCGTGTGCATGCACTGCATATGGGTACATGTGAGTGTGTGCTTGTGTGTGCACACGGGTGCATGTGAGTGTGTTCGTGTGTGCTTGTGTGAGCATATATGTGCATGCACTGTGCTGGGGCTTCCCTACCCCACCATTATTCATAGCAGCTTTGTTTGTAAAGGCCCCAAACTGGAAATAATTGAAATATTCCTCAGTAGGTCCATGGGGTCGCGAAGAGTCGGAAAGGACTGAGCGACTTCCCTTTCACCTTTCACTTCCATGCATTGGATAAGGAAATGGCAACCCACTCCAGTGTTCTTGCCTGGAGAATCCCAGGGACGGGGGAGCCTGGTGGGCTGCCGTCTATGGGGTCACACAGAGTCGGACACGACTGAAGTGACTTAGCAGCAGTAGCAGCAGCAGCAGGTAAATAAACAGAATGTGATAATCCATGACATGAAATACTGTGCTCAGTCGCTAAGTCATGTTTGACCTTTGCTACCCCATAGACTATAGCCAGCCAGGTTCCTCTGTCCATGGGATTTTTCAGGCAAGAATACTGGCTGTTGCTGCTAAGTCGCGTCAGTCATGTCTGACTCTGTGCGACCCCGTAGACAGCAGGCCACCAGGCTCCTCCGTCCCCGGGATTCTCCAGGCAAGAACACTGGAGTGGGTTTCCATTTCTTCCTCCAGGGGATCTCCCGTGTTTGTTCTCCAGCGTCTCAGGTGGATTCTTTTCCCCTGAGCCACTGGGAAAGCCTTGCCATGAAATACTGCTGCTGCTGCTGTTAAGTCGCTTCAGTTGTGTCCGACTCTGTGCGACCCCATAGACGGCAGCCCACCAGGCTTCCCCAACCCTGGGATTCTCCAGGCAAGAACACTGGAGTGGGTTGCCATTTCCTTCTCCAATGCGTGAAAGTGAGAAGTGAAAGGGAAGTCGCTCAGTCGTGTCTGACTCTTAGCGACCCCATGGACTGCAGCCCACCAGGCTCCTCCGTCCGTGGGATTTTCCAGGCAAGAGCACTGGAGTGGGGTGCCATCGCCTTCTCCGCCATGAAATACTACACCACAGGTAAAAGCGGCAGAGGAAGACCCTGCCGGCCTGGGTCCTGTGTGTGTCTGCTCAGGTGGCCGTACCGACATACTGCGGACTGGGCAGCCTGAAGGACAAAACCTCACCTTCTCCTAGCTCTGGAGGCCGAGCGTCCCAGATCCAGGCGTCAGCAGGGCCGTTCTCATCTCAGACCTTTCTCCTGGGCCTGCAGATGGCTGCCCTCTCGCCATCTCCACGTGGTCCCTCTACACACATCCCTGGGGTTTCTGTGTGAGTCCAAATTTCCTCCTCGTCTGAGGACACAAGTCAGACTGGACCAGGGCCCTCCTAGCAGCTTCATTTACGCTCAGTCACCTCCTTCAAGACCCCATCTCAGGAATTCATTCCCTGGCAGATCAGCGGTCAGGACTTTATGCTTCCGCTGCAGGGGACCCAGATTCGATCTCTGGTTGGGGAACTAAGATCTAGCAAATCGTGTGGTGTGACACCCCCCCACCCCCCCCCCCCAAAAAAATAAGAGACCCTATCTCCAGGCAGCCACAATCAGGTCCTAGGGGTTAGGACTCTACCCCATGACAAAAGTCAGTCCCTGACAGTTCTCACAGGCGGTAGGTTGAGTGGATCGAACCATCTTGCAAGATCCCATACCGTAGGATTCCATTTCCATGACACTCTGGATGACTGAACCACAGAGATGGAAAACAGGATAGTGTTTGCTGGGGACTGGAGATGGCGGGTGCTGGCGGGTATAACTAGAAAGGGTTGAATAAGAGATGCTTGTGGTGATGAGTCTGTAACTGAATTGCAATCAATAATGGGGATTTTTGCATTTATTCATTGGATCTTTACAAGAACCCAACAGGAAAGGCACCATGGTCTGATTTTACGGACAGAGAGATGGAGCCACTGAAAGCCATGTTCTTTGACCAAACTCAGGGTTAAATCTGCAGTCAAAAGCTGGCAACGTTTTTCACACCCACCCCCTAGAAGGCCATTGCCTTTCCCACCTCTGCTGGCTCCATGATCCAGGAAGGTGACTTGGCCTCACGGGTCACTAAGGGCTGGGTAGACCATGTCAGGAGGCCCAGGGGCCAGCGCCTGTGCCAGGAATTGTGAATGAGCCTGGGTCCACTGGTCGCTCCCTTGGAGGTCTCTATGTCACCCTCGTTTTTCTCTGACATGCCCTCTGCCCCTTTTGATTGCTTGTCCAAGGCCTTTGCTAAGACCACTGGGCATTTTTTTGTGGGGGGGGCGGTGACCAACCAACCCAAGGGTATAAGCCATTCATATAAATACCCAAGGGTGCGAGCCATACCTCCCTCATAACAGAAACTGGGTGGAACCAGCCACGGCATCAAACGCCGTGGAAATGGATCCCAGGCAGCAGCAAATGGCTCCTTTGGGCTTCCAGTGGGTTTGGAATCACAGGAAAATGGAATTTCAGGGCTGTCAGGGTCGGTAGAAATGTCCCCTCTGCCTGGTTGTGGGGGCACAGAGAATAGGGCTTGTCTGGGCCTGATGGGCGGGGGCAGGGCTGCCCAGCTGGGGGTGCACGGCTTTTGCTCCCTGGTGGTCCGGGGTCAACAGTGCGGGGACAGCCTTCCTTTGCACCTGGGTCGTATGTGAGTTTCTAGGAACTTCTGCTTCACTCCTTTAGAACCTAATGACCCCGTGGAGTGGGGTGACAGCGGTTGGATTGATTGACCTCCGCTGATGCAGACAGACATTTGGGGCAAATTGGTTCGCCTAACTTGCCCAAGTCGGAGCAGATGAAATGGTCAGGAACTCAGGCCCCGGAATCCAGTCCCAGCTCCATGGGTGGGTCACTTAACTTCCTGAGTCTCAGTTTCCACATCTGAACGAGGGTGAAAATAAAACCGCCCAGGAGCAGGTCCATGCTGGCAAGACTTTCTGTGCTGTGCCCAGCGCTGGCCTGTGGCAGGCCCCTCTTCTTCCTTAGTAGAATCATTTGCTTGTATTGCTGGGGGACACTGGTCTAGCGCCTGCGGTGAAAATTGCCTGGATGTGGTGGGAAAGAGTCCCTCTTCGGCATTGTGATGTAGTGGGGGGGCAAGGGTGCATCGCAGAATCTGCGGAGTTAGGAAGGGAGGTGAACACACGTGATTGGCGTGGTGATGGTTTTCTCCCCCAGGAAGGATGCTAAAGTTGGGGCCCAGTGGGCTGGGCGCTTGGTGAGGACAGGCTGGCTGGGGATCTCCCCAGCGTGAAGGCAGACGCTTGCTGGAGCCGGGGGGCAGGGCGTGGGGTGCCATGGCAATGGCCTGGCCCCTTCTGGCTCCGCTTCCTCATCTGTAGCCAGAGCACTAATGTGACCTCCAGCTCCTGAGCCGGACCTGCATTGCTGCCCCATCGGGCCCGGGTTCGAGGGCAGCTGGCAGGCTCCCCGAGGACCTGAAGGAGGCCTTGGAAGGGGTGGCCAGACCACAGCATGGCGGGGCTGGCGGCGGGTCCCCACGCCCCGCAGGCTGTCTGGGCCCGCCAGCGCCAACCAGCCGGCCCTGGAGAAGCGGGCGATCTGGCGGCTCCCCTGCTCAGCGAGACGTTTGTCCCCCTCGGGCCCCCGCCCCTGGCCGCCGATGACAAGTGGGCTTTCAGCAGATATGACAGCCACTGGTGGGGGGTCCCTGGCCCTGGTCCACGTCTCCACACTTGACTTGTTCAGAGTTCACTGGCCCGAAATAATGTCCCCCATGCAAGTCGGCGGACGGAACATTCGGAGTGGACGGCTTGCTCCCCCCCCCCTTTTTTTTTTTTTAATACATTAAACATGCATTACTGGATTTCTAGCCGGTTCCTCTGACAGCTGTGGAAAAATAAAGAAAATTCAGTTTGAACTTAAAAAGCCGGGGCTTAATTTATATCCCGCACCTTTGTCTGCCTGGTTCTTTTTCCTCTTCCGATGGAAAGGCCCCAGGGAGCGGGAGACACAGGCTCTGCCACCCCACGTGGCCCCGTGGTGCCCAGGCCTTAATAGGGGCGCCCAGTGGCCAACACGAAGGGGAGTTTTCAGATGGAAATGCAGCCAGACAATGCGGTCATCTGTCTTGCAATCTGTTTTGCAGGGGGGAAGGAGAGAGCCGGCCGGGAAGGGAGTCGTTTCTACTGGGGAGGTTTCATTCAGAGCGTTTTATAGGAAAAGACAGATGTCATGAATACTGATGTGGACGGCCCGGGCCTGGTAGTTTTTTTTAATTTTCTGAGTTGTAAAGACAAAGTGTTTTAATAACACAGGGAAACACATGTTGATGGGAGGGCCCTGGATTCATTCGGATTTCTTTACCTCTCTTTCTCTCTCTGTCTCTTTCTTTCCTCCCTTCTTTCTCTTTCTCCCCTTCTTCCTTCTTCTCTCTCTTTCTTCCCCTCCCTCTCCGTTCTCTCTCTCCCCATCCTCTCCTTCTTTTTTCTTTGGGTGGTGGTGGTGGGGGGGTGCGCAATTCTCTTGGAAACAGTCATTTCTCTGTGCCAAGGAGAACAGGGAGAGGGAGGCAGGTGCGTACGCTGGCATCTGAAGACCCAAGCCCAGAGCGCCGTCTCCCTGCGGCCTGTCATGGGGTTTGGGGCCACAAGAAGCATTTCCTTTCTACGCCTTTTGGGCCTGCCGTCCAGCAGAGGGAAGGGGCCTGCCTTGATGGCGGGCTTCTGCCTGAACCTCACAGTGTTACTGAGTCAGGGGCAGGACAGCTGAGCTAAAAGAGGTATTGGTTCATGCAACAAGCATTTATTAAGCACCAAGTGTAAGCTAGGAGCTGGGAAAGAAGAGTGGGTCAGACAGGCTACCTGTCCTTAAGGAGCTTCCTGTCAGAGCAAGGAGGCAGAGGGCTGGACGGATAAGGGCAAGGTCATCCACCTGCTGGGGGAGGTCCCTGCCTTGGCTGCTCTGGGAGAGGGGAGCTGGGCCCCGAGGCAGGCCCTGTGTCTGCTTTCCGAACTTCTTACCCCAGGCAGCACGCAGGCACCTTCTGCATCCCTGTGACCTTGATGCCACCGATGCTAAGCTTCCCATTTGACAGAGAAAAAAACTGAGACCCAGAGCCCAGAGTGACAGGGCCCCAGAGAGGCAATCAGAACTGACCGTTGGCCCCAGGAGCCCAAATCAGGGTGTGGCTCACCCCTTGCATCCTGGCTTCGGAGAGGGCCTAGCAAGGTCATCCAATGAGACGCCATTCGTGGACGCTGCGTGTCCACCTGTTGGGCAGCAGCTCCCAGGAGCCCTGCGGGGGAGGGGCTTAGAGGATGTCACATGACTCACAGGAAACAGAGCCGGGCAGTAAGTTGCCCTGGGCCACGCAGCTCGCACCCTGCGGAGGCCCATCTGCAATCAGAGCTATTTTTTTTAAATTGTAGTAAAATTGGACATGATGTTTCGTCACTTTAGCCATCTGGAAGTATACCGCTCAGTGGCACACATACATTCACAGCGTCAGCTGACCGTCAGCACTGCCTGGACCTCAGATGTTCGTCGGCTGCTTCCACGAACCTCGGCTCTGTGACTCCCTCCCAGCTGTGCCTCCCGCGCCCACCCTGGGTCTCCAGGTTCCTCAACTTCTTCCACAGGGAAAAGTCAAAAACCTGTTGGAAAGGCACCTGTGAGTCATCCCAAGGCCTCAGGTGACCCTCGGCCTGCTCACCCTTGGGTCCTAAAGGGCTGACATCCCAGTGGCCGGGGCCCCCTCTCTGGGCCTGGGAGCGTGGGAAGCAGATAGTGAGGTGATGGGGAAGAGCAAGGGCCCCCGGGCACACCCACCCCTGGCCATTCTGAGCCGAGGACCTGCGGTCCACAGATCAGGGCTCAGAATGGGAGGGGGAGGTAGCGGTGAGGTTGAGTGAGGGGCAAGGACCACGAGGCAGGGGTGTTAGGGTGGTAAGAATGCCCCCCGGAGGCAGATGCAGCCCAACTCCAGTCTTACCAGCTGGTGGCCCTTGCAAAGCTCTTTAACCTTTCTGTGCCTCAGTCTTTTCCTCTGTAAAATGGGTCTGATGAGTCTCTTGAGATAAAGGTGCTAAGGCATCACTGGTGCCCAGCTCAGAGCAGGAATGCAATACTGCTGGCCATTCGAGGACCATGGACATTCCACACAGAGACCCTTAGCAGGAGCTCAGAGAAGCCAGCTGGGCAGCGCTGTGTGAAAGTGGACACCTGGTCCCAGAGCTTGGCTCAGAGGTGTCTTCCTAGGATGCTCTGTCCTTGTCTCCCCAACAACCTGCTTCCTCCTTTACCCTTAAATGCAGCCCACACCCCCTTGTCAGGGAAGACCTCTCTGATCTTCCCCACCAGCTGTCGCCCCACCTCTTCTCTCGGTGGGCTGCTCCCAGCTCCCCAGCAGTGTGGAGGCTTGCTGACACCAAGGAGAGGGGTCCTGGGTGACATTCATGATGGGTGGGGCCCCACTGAGGCAGGAGCCCACCCCCTGAGACCTGCCCATTCACAGCAGGGAAGCACGTGGCCTCTGGTGATACAGTCTGGGACCCTTGAGGGCCAGCCCTGGTTCAAGTGGGATGACCCTGGGCGGGCAGCTGTTCTTAGTTTCCCCGCCTGTCAACAGGGGCATTCCCCACACAACCAGTGCTATTTTAGCTCGTCTTTCCGGGGTGGGCAACTCTGGGCTTAGCTGGGTGGATCAGCCCTGGTCTTGGGGGAACGAGTGTGTGTGGGGGTGAGGCTGTGCTGAGTGGCACGCGGTTCGGAGGAAATCTGGACCACACTTCTGCTCGGATCCCCTCAGGAGCAGGATCTCTGCTTCTAAGGGCAAGTCCCAAGGGCGATCTGCTCTCTGTCGCTGCCACCCACTGCTTCTAACGCGGATCTCTGCAGCCCCTGGACCAGGGGCACACGCTCCATCCGTGAGGCGCGTGTCCGCAGCTTCCTGGAATGCTGGGCCGCCTGTGCCGGAGGGCGGACGCGTGCCTGGAGTCCGCGGGGAGGAGCCGTCTTCCTTCTGCTGGCACTTCAGATAAGGCTCAGTGCCTGGGCCCCCAGAGCCAGACCTACATGTGCTGCTTTGAATTCATAAAAGTGGCGCTGCTGGGTCAAAGAACGGGCCTCTGTCTGGACTGGGGAGGCGTGTGACCAAGGTGACAAGGGGTGGGGGGTGTCACCAGCTGTGCCTCTGCCTGTCCCATCTCACTAACCTGCTGGTGCTTTCTGGTGCATCTTTGCCTGTTCAGTAGGTGCAGATAAGATTTTAGCTGTCTTTGCTTAGATTGCATCTCTTGATTATTGGCAACATTAAACATTTTGTTACCTGTGTTTATGGACTGTGCTTTCCTTTTCTGAATTACCCAGTTGTGTCTCTGACCCATTCTCTATGATAGTGTTTTTCTCTCTTATTGATTCATAAAAGCTCTTTGCATATTACAGGTAGGAAGAAGAAGACAGATTTATGGGTGACATCTCTCTTGCCTGGAGGGGACAAACAGAACTTTCATCCCCTTCCTCAAAATTTAGCTGATGTTTGAAATTCTAATAGGGGTTCCCTGGTGGCTCAGACAGTAAAAAAATCTGCCTGCAATGCAGGAGACCCAAGTTTGATCCCTGGGTCAGGAAGGTCCCCGGGAGAAGGGAATGGCTACCCACCCCAGTATTCTTATAGTCCATTTCCCCCCACTTTGTCTAACATTTTTCTTTGCATTTTGCAGCTGTACGGGCACAGACGTCCCTGACGAGGCTAGGGAAACCTACAGGGGGACCTTGATCTTGGGGCAGAGTGCCCTCCCATATCAGTTTTCCTGGGTCACCAGGTGCAAGAAAGGGTGTCTGAGTTCAAGTTCTCTGTCGCTTTCTCTGGCTGACAGACGATGGGGACCAGCCGGATCACCGCCATCCCCTCCAGACACGGCCCCCAGCCCCGCCAAACACGCGGCCACTTCTCTGGGGACAAACAGATTTTTCAAACAAAGTTTGCCAAATAAGCACAATTTTTTTTCCCCCTCCAGGGCAGATGCAAACGGTCTTTTCAAATCGGTTTGGAGGAAAATAAATGAGCCCACGCTGGGGCTTCAATAAATCTTTGCGTAGCCACAAGGGCGAGTCTTGGGCCCCATGAAGGGCTCAGTGTGTGGCTTATGAATGATACCCAGTGAGGGCTGCCCACCCCGCCTTCCTCTCTGCCCCTCCTCCGCCCCCTGACCCAATTTAAAATCGGACATTTAATGTTTTAAGACAAAGGGAACTTTGGGCCTTTCTCCCCATCCTGGAGGAAGTCTCCCGGTGAAATATTTGTCGTAGCTGGGCTCCGCGTGTGACTGGGGTCCGTGTCTCCACGCCAGGGCCTGTCTCCAGGGGATGATCCATGTGCCCACCTTCTGCCCAGCGGCTCGAGGACCCTCACCCCAGCTGCAGGCGACTCTGGTCCCCCGAGGGCGGCGCCCCCTCCTCGCCTCCACACTGGATCCAGGAGAGTGAGGAGCAGCTAGCCCTGCCCACCCGGGCGCTGCCTCCTGTCCCGTGCCCCCCCGGCGCTGTCCCCATCCCCTGTCCAGATCGTGGCCGGCTGAGGGTTGCTGAGGGAGTTCTGAGCCTCTTGCCCAAATCAAGCCTGCGTCCTCTGTCCTGCAGGCTGTCTTCCCTGGCCCTTTCTCTGGTGTGCGCTCTGTATCCATCGCCCCACCCCAAGCACGTGGCTCAGGTGACTTTGCACCTGGGGTGACCCTCACCTGCCTGGCCCACCCAGATGGACCCCACGTTTCCTTAAGGGCTGGCCCCAAGGCTCCCCGAGGCCAAGATGCCACGCTGACTTCTCACCCCGGTGCCTGGCGGCTGCCCCACCCCTCAGCACTGGGCGGTGGAGGGGTGTGGCGCTCGCTCGGCGCATCCTTCCGCTTCCGCCTGGTGCTGCCCCGGCTCTTTCACGTCTCCTCCCCCTGCGTCTGGCTGCTCTCTTAGAGGAAGGTCCAGCATGAAAGGCAGTACCAGGCGTGGTTCACATGCCTTGCGCAGGCCACGGGGTGGTGGGGCTGGGGGCGTCAGTCTAGGCAGGCCAGGAGGGGGCCTCGGCACCCAGCAGGGGAGTGGGGTCCTTCGCTGGCTCTGTGGCACACGGAGGAGGCCGCGTGCCCATCCTTGCCTGAGCTTCTGTACTGGGCTGAACTGTGTCCCCCAGCTCATATCAACCCGGAACTTTGAAATGTGGACTTCCTTGGAATAGAGTCTTCACAGATGTAATTAAAATAAGGATCTTGAGCTGTGATCTTCCTGGATGAGGGAGGGTCCTTCTGTTGTAAAGGACAGGAGAGGAGAAGAGAGACATGCAGGAGGGCCATGTGACGACGGAGGCAGATGCTGAAGGGTCATTGCCACAGGCAGGGCTCCCTAGAGCCCCCAGAAGCTGGAGGAGGCAGGAAGAACCCTCCCCTGGAGACTTTGGAGGGAGCCTGGCCCTGGGACAGCTTGATTTTGGACTTCCGGTCTCCAGAACCCTGCTATTTGAAGCCAGCAGTTCTGGGCCACTTTCTGCAGTGGCCCCAGGACACTCACACAGCATCCACTGCCGTGGGGACTGAGAGTCCTTTATTAAGGAGCACGTGGCCACTTCAGGCTTCCCAGGTGGCTCAGTGGTAAAGAGTCCGCCTGCCAGTGTAGGAGACACGGGTTCAACCCCTGGGTTGGGAGGAGGAAATGGCAACCCACTCCAGTCTTCTTGCCTGGAGAATCCCATGGACAGAGGAGCCTGGCGGGCTCCAGTCCGTGGGGTTGCAAGAGTCGGTCATGACTGGGTGACTCACACACATACATGTGGCTGTTTTCAATCGGCAGGTTGCCCTCGTTGAGCCGAGGAGGTCTGCCCCCCATCCCTGCTCTCCAGAGCGCTTGTCTGCTGGCCGAGAGCTGCATACCCCACCTCCTCGAACCCTCCGTCACCCGGGGAGACACAAACTGCTGTTATTCCTTTCACGGGTGGGAAACAGGCTCAGAGTGGCGGCCTCATAATCACGGTGGCAGAGCTTGACCGCTGAGTTGGCTCAGCTTGTGGCCTCTCCGGTAACTTGCCCCAGGCCCTGGAGGGAGGCAAGGGAGCCAGAACCAAGTCTCATCATCTGGTTTCATGGCTCCAAATGGTGCTGGTACCTCCGAGACCAAGTGGGTGGGACCCCATGGACTTCCTGCTCCCAGTGTTTGTCCCAGAAGCAGCAGTGAAAGTCTCTCGGTCGTGTTTGGCTCTTGGACTCTGCGACCCCATGGACTAGACAGTCCATGGAATTCTCCAGGCCGGAATACAGGAGTGGCAAGCCGTTCCCTCCTCCAAGGGATCTTCCCGATCCAGGGATCGAGCCCAGGTCTCCTGCACTGCAGGCTGATGCTTCACCAGCTGAGCCGCAAGGGAAGCCCGGACTTCTCTCTGTCAGCGAGTTTGCCCAAGAAGCAGTAAGGATTCTCTGAATGACTGAGTGTCTGACTGTGGAGGAAGGGGTGGGTCCATGATGTTGTTCGGTCAGACTCCAGGGGTAGGGATAATAACCACTGGTAACTGGGTCCTTTCTTTTTCCTGGTATTTGCTTGAGAAACAAGCAAGAAGCTGTGAGCAAAGAGCCAAGTGTAGGTCAACTTGCCACTATTGTTTTGGTAGGAATGGCAGGAGTTCTGGGGCCCCACCATCCTCAGCTATTCCTAGAAACATGACTTGTGCTGGATGGGTTTCATTTTATAAGCAGGACTCGGACTCAAGGCAGAAAGAAGGTGTGATTCAAGGCCAGAACACTGGGTAGGGCTGTCATGGGGGCAGAAGAGGAGTTTGGAGGGTCTTCATTGCTGGAAGCTTTGAAAGCCCCGGGGAGGCCCTTGGATGTCCTGTGAACACTGGAGACTCTTAAAGGTTTGGGCAGGGCAGTGATGTGTTTGAGTCTGGCTCTGGGAGGATGAACCCAAAGGTGGATATTGGAGGTGGGACCTCAGAGAGGGACTTATCATTGCCCAGGTGCCAGGTGGGCTGGGCTACAAGCTGGTCATTCACTAAGTTATTGATGGAGACTAACTAAGCTAACCAGCCAACCAACCATCCCATCTAACCCTTCCTTTCTTCCTTCAGTGAGGGGGTATACCTTGCTCCCCTTGCAACGCCCCTTTGACATAGTCCGTCTAGGGAGTGGATGGCTCTGGGTTGTGCCCCTTGGTGGTTCAACCACACTGCATCCACAAATGGTCAACATCTGGAGGTGTTCTCAGAAGACAGGGAAAGCCAAGTCTTGGAGTAGGCTTTAGGGTCTCCCTAAAAGCTACATGTACATCTTGGTGGTGGTGGCATCGTTCAGTTGCTAGGTCATATCTGACTCTTTGCAACCCCATCGACTGCAGCACACCAGGCTTCCCTGTCTTTCATTATCTCTCAGAGTTTGCTCAAACTCATATCCATTGATTTGGCAATGGCATCCAACCATCTCATCCTCTGCCACCCCCTTCCCCTCCTGCCATCAATCTTTCCCAGCATCAGGATCTTTCCCAATGACTCAGCGCTTCCCATCAGGTGGCCAGAGTATTGGAGTTTCAGTTTTAGTATCAGCCCTTCCAATAAGTACTCAGCGTTGATTTCCTTTAGTATTGACTAGTTTGATCTCCTTGCTGTCCAAGGAACTCTCAAGAGTTTTCTCCAATACCGCAGTTCAAAAGCATCAGTTCTTTGGTGTGCAAACTTGTCTATGGTCTAGCTCTTGGTGTGGTCCGTGCTGTATCAGAAGCCACAGCTGCAGGCTTCAAATTCCTTTACCCTGTTCAACCACCATCATCAGAAGTTTTATGACTGGCTGGGACCTTGGAGAACTTTCTTCATTCTGAGGTCTGTTTTTTTCATCCAGAGAAGAAGATTCCAGGTTTATCAATGATGACAATGATCCCACGGCGGGGACACTATCAGGGCAGAGACAGCTAAGGGTGGGAGTTTCTCTGATTCTCATTTATATGAGGAAACCAAGACCCCAAGTTGAGTGACTTGCCTAAGATCATTCAGCCAGCCTGAAAGGAAGGGAGCCAGGATCCAAATCCTGGTTCGTGTGCTCCAGAGCTGGGAGGCTTTCCTGCCAAGCCAACGGGAGACAGCTTGTGTCTCCTGGCTGGGAGCCACCTCCCACCTCCCTGCTTCCCCAATGCATTTGACACAAAGGCTTGTCTCAGGGAGTCTGGCTGGTTTTTCAGCTCCAACCTGGCTCAGAATCCCATCTTGTTTGTTGGATCCATTCCCAGTGAAGAAGTGGGTGGGCTAGTAACAGCAGAAGGAATCTGGGCTCTACCACCCATCCATCCATCCACTCAATTATCCACCCGCACACACGCCCGTCCTCCCATCCACACACCCTTCCATCCATCCATCCATCCATCCACCCATCCACTTATCCATCCATCCATCCATTTATGCACCCATCCATCTATCCATCCAACTACCCATTCACATGGCCATGCATCCATCCATCCATCCATCCATCCATCCATCCATCCATCCATCCATCCATCCATCCATCATTTCGCCTTTCTATTTTTTGAACACCTACCTGTGCTGGGTCCACTAACCTTCACTGATAAGAGAGGAGATTCACCAGAGGGAATGTAAAACCAAGTCCAGAGCACACTCATCCTTGTGCTTCCAAAATCTAGCTTCACATACACATGGGCCGTTTTTCTAAAAATATGTATTTCATTTACTTGGAAAATCATTGTTATTTTGGGCTGTGCCAGCTCTTTGTTGCTGCCCAGGCTTTCACTAGCTGCAGAGAGTGGGGTTCCTCTGTGGTTGCGGCGTGCGGGCTTCTCGTTGCTGTGGGTTCTTTTGTTGCGGAGCACGGGCTCTAGGCGCGAGGGCCCTGTGGGTGCAGTTCACAGGCGCAGGGGTAGCCTTGTATCAGATTCCTCTCACGTCCTGCCTCCCATGGTCTCAACTCACTCTTCCCCAGCAGCCCTTTCTGCAGCAGCCAGCTCTGTGGGGGTGGCAAGCGTCGGCTGTCCCTGGGCCGTTCTTTCTGCTCTGAACTTCTCAGCCATCTGACTCACACGCAAGCCTAGAAGCGTGAAGGCCACCCTCGACCGTGGGGATGGGAGATACAGCCTGTGGACAGACCTCCCTTTTTGCTTGTCTTGGGTTGACACTTGTGAGGGTTCCATGTGGCTTCTCAGAGGCCCCCAGCTGGTGGCCGGCTCTGGTGCCCACAGCAGTGCCAGCCTGACAGCCCACTCTCAGACCGGCTCATCCTCCTGCCCTGTCTCTGCCTGTGCTCGTTTGCTCGTTCATTCTCTCACTCACTCCTTCAGCAGGTTGCAGGTTCCCTCAGGACTGAGACCACTCCTGCCCTCCATCTGTTCACTGTAGTGACCAGACAGCACTGCTGCCAAATGACCCTTGGTGAATTAAGCTGAGGAGGCAGGAGAGTGATGAAGGGGGCAGGTGCTGGAGCCAGACAGACATAGGTTCAAATCCCACCTCCCCACTTTGTAGCAGTGAGATCTCGGGCATGCCATTCCACGTCTCCGAGCCTCAATTTTCCTACCTGCAAAATGGGCATGACAATACCTACTTGAGGAGCCCTGGTGGGGATGTGGCCAGACCTCCTATTTCAGGCACGGAGCCTGGCCTGCGGTGAGCTTGTGGTCAGGGCGAGGCGTTGGCTGTCGCCGATGGTGAGTGGGTGCAAGCAGCTTCAGGCAGTGGGGTTCCTGGGACCTGGCACCTCAATTCTGTTGGCCTGCCTTAGTCCCTGAGGCTACCCAGCACACCCCTTGGCCTTGGAGACTGCCAAGAGAATCAGCAGCCCACGGCTCGTCGGTGGGAACCAAAGAAACAAACACTTCGGTCTCCAGGAGGGGACGGCACCGACCTGCCCCGTGGGGTGCCTCTGGCAGGCGCGATGTTGCGATCAAAGGTGGTGTAGGGCAGAGGGCCTCACCCTGGATGCGAGACGTTTCCTTGGGAAAAAGATCGCCTCTTTATGTGTATGTCAGCTGGTTATGAAATGAGAACTGTTTAGAGGTTTAAAGAAACCCACCCCGATCTTTGGAAATCTCTGCCTGCCCTGTTCAAGTCCCAACAGCACTTGCCTGCCGACGGCTCATGAGTCAGAGAGGCTGAATCTGTGACTTTCATACCCTCAGAATCAGATTTAAAGATAATGAAATCTTTCCAGTAGGAAAATGCCCGATTTCTGAGGACATGCTAAGGAGCTGGTCACCTGGTGGGTAAATATGGGCTTCCGTTGATGGGCCCAGAGAAGGATCTCCTTTTGGTAGGAATCATGGTCCCCAAACTGGGGGAAAGGGGATCTTTTCTTGATGTTCTGGGCTGGTTGCCATTCTTAAAGGAAAGGAAAGGAAAGGTGGGATTATCTTTTTGCACCCCCCCTTTTCTTATCATCAGTTCATTTCAGCTGTCCTTTAGTGAAAGTCTCTGTCTCATTGCCTTTGTAGCCCTCACATCATCGCCAAGAGCCAGAGATGCTCATCACCCCATTTTACAGATGGAGAAATCGAGGCCCAGAAAGGGAAATAGCTTGCAGGGCATGATGCGCACGATGCAGCTGGGAGCAGCAAGGCCGGGACTTGGGCCCAGGGGGTCAGTCTGTACGATGGTGAGTCAAACCTTCCCAGGCTCCTGGCTGGGCCCTTGGCTACTCGCTGAGTCCTACCGCTCACCTGCCAAGGCTCAGCTGCAGAGGGCCGAGGATGAGGAGTGACAGGAGCTCTCCGAGGCTGCTGGCTCGTGGGTGGCCCGCTGCCCTGCGGCACAGTCTCAGCAGCTGCCAGTGCCTTGCGGCCCTTGTCCCAAGGCCGAGTGGGGTCACTCGGGGATGCAGCTTCTCCCTGGGCTGCGGAGGGAGTGTCCCAGGGAAGGGGCTCAGGGCGCGCCTCAGGCTCAGGGGCCTGGTTCCCCCTGGAAGCCCTGTCTTGCAAACGGCTCCCCGCTGCCCGCCTGACCACGGGCCTGTCCTGCCTGGAGCCAGCCTTCTGAGCCTCGTCTGGCCTGCCTGCGCCATGCCTAGGAATGCCCCCATCTGTCTCCCTGTGGAGCCTGGCGGGTGTCCCCTGGCGCAGGGCCTGGCTACAGCCTGGGAACCACTGGCCTCCATCCATGACTCTTTGTCCGAATGATGAGCTGATCGGTGAGGGTCGGGTGAGGGCCTCAACGAGCACTCGGTCTGGACCTCGTCCCTTAGGCGGCCCGGCGGCGGGACTCAGCGGAGGCCGGTGGTCTTCCCTATCGGCTGACTCTGCTGTCCCCGGGGGCCCTCATCCATGCAGTGCGGGTGCTGACCTGGGGGCCCTCATCCATGCCGTGCGGGTGCTGACCTGGGGGCCCTCATCCATGCAGTGTGGGTGCTGTCCCTGGGGGCCCTCATCCATGCAGTGTGGGTGCTGACCTGGGGGCCCTCATCCATGCAGTGCGGGTGCTGACCTGGGGGCCCTCATCCATGCCGTGTGGGTGCTGACATGGGCAGGGCCCGCCTCAGGGGTCACGTGGGCCGATTTGGGTTCTGCCGAGGGGTCCATCGGCCCAGCAAACAAGGGGCCAGGGGCTGGGGGGCAGCAAGAAGGAGGGCTTGGGGTCAGCTGCCCACCTTCCTAGGGGGGCAACCGCCTCTGCTGGTGTGTGTATTTGATGGGCCCTCTGACCCCCACTGTACCCTCCTCCTTGGCACCCAGAGGGGTCCAACATCCGTGTGCACATGATGCTGGGGAGCAACTCACAGCTCCCCGGGCCTCCGTCTGCCGCGTGTGTGGTCCTGAGCAGAGCACCCAGCAAAGCCATGCCTGGCCTCCTGGCGTGGCCGTTGAGGACTCAAGCAGGAGAGGGGCTGGGGACTCCTGCGACCTGCGACTCGGCCCCATGGTGACGGTTCTGGAAAAGCCACCGTAACAGCAGCAAGAGAAGTGGCCACAGATATATATCGAGTCTCTGCTGGTACAACTCAGCGTCCCACTGCAGCCCCATGAGAGGGGCAGGTGCATCTCCCCATTTCACAGATGAGGACGTGGAGGCCCAGAGAGGTTGAGTAACTTGCCGGAGCTCATACACAGAGCAGGCAGGGCCAGAGCTGCGATCTGAACGCAGACTGTTCCTATTCTTGAGCGGCACCCAAAGCTGCCTACAGAGAGGCGGGAGGTGACAAGAGGGGGGCCGTGGGAAATGTGCGAAGCTGGAGGGCGTGGCGCGAGCCCGCTGAGCATCTGCGGGGGTGGGGGCAGGCCCCGCCTCCTCCCTGCATTCCGCCAGGCTTTGCTGGGGCGCGCCTCCTTCCCACGGTTCTGGCTCCAGGTCCCACCCTCCCACTGGCCTGTGCTGGGCGCCACTGGGCCACTGGCCTTCCCCACCTCAGTTTCTCCTCCCTGAAGCGGGGCCGAGAGCACCAGCCAGACTGGCTGTTGTGAGGATGGGATTGGATACAGGTGTGGAGGCTCCAGGAAAGCCCAGCGCTCTGGCAGGAGCCCGCTTGGTGGCCTCGAGGCGGGGCTGAGGCTCCGAGCTGCCCCATCCTCGCTTCTCTGCGAATCCACATCCTCAGCTAATTGTTGGACCCCGGATGGCGGCCCGACTGGAGCGCTGTCTCGGCTGAAGGGCCCAGACTGACTTGGCTGCCCTTCTGGGGCCTCTTGGAGGTCCGACAGGGGCCAGGAGGGGAGGACGCGAAGTCCTCCACGCTCCAGCTCTGACTCCCTGTCCCCCAGGCCCCTCCGTGCCTTGCTCCTCATCCTGAAGATGGACCCGGTGACCTGCCAGTCTCTTCCAACCTCAAGACTATTTTGAAATTCAAGTAGAACAGAGGACACCGCACGGCCACCCACCTCCCAGCCACCTGCCAAGGGCACCCATTTCCCTTTCTTCTCTGTGGGCAGAAGGTGTTGCTGGCCGAATACCCTTTTCTAGGGGACGACCCTCTGTTATCACCAGAGATCCAAGCACTATGACGTAGTGAAAAAAAAAAGTGAAGTGTTTAGTTGCTCAGTTGTATCTGACTCTTTGTGACCCCATGGACTGTAGCCCACCCAGCTGCTTTGTCCATGGGCTTCTCCAAGCAAGAATACTGGAGTGAGTTGCCATGCCCTCCACCAGGGGATCGTCCCAACCCAGGGATGGAACCCGGGTTTCCCGAATTGCAGACAGATTCTTTACCGTCTCAGCCACCAGGGAAGCCTCTATGACGTAGAGGGACAGGTATGGATGGATGAGACAAGCCTGGGATTGAGCAACCCCAGAGGAAAGAGAGCCTTAAGTGGGGCAGAATAAGTTCAGATTTGGGGAAGACAGAATTGTCAGAGGCAGAATTCTCCAGGGCCACGCCATCCAACAGAAACTTAAGACCAGCCATAAACATGAGCTGCCGGTGTGATGTCACGCTTTCACAAAGGAAGAACGGCAAAATTTAATAATAACTTTCATTTTCTTAATCTATGCAAATGTGATTGTTTCGGCACTTCATCCATCCAGAACACTGTGAGACACTGTGCACTTTTGGTTCACAGAAGGGCTTAGAAGTCCAGCACTTCTCATTCAGTCACATTGCATGTGCTCAGCTGTCCCGGGTGGCTGGCCGCTGCCCTAGGGGACTGCATAGCTCCGGGGTGGAGATGGGTTTGAGACCCGCCTGTACCACCCGCTGGCTATGCTACTTATCCTCACGGTGCACCAGGCACTGTTGTAAGGGCTGTTATAAGGGCTTTCTGTGCATTAGCTCATCTGACTCATTTCCACCTTTCAGTTGAAAGACGTGGTGGCACAGAGAGGCTAAGTCATTTGCCCAAGGTCACCCAGGGACTGGGGGGCAGAGCCGGGACCTGAGCTTTACGAGCGCTGCATACTCTATTCCACAGTCTGATCACTAATGGATCAGTGAGTCAGTTCACAGGGCAGCTCGCCAAATGGGGCTGGGCCACGACTGTCTCTGTGCTCTGGGCTGTGATTCAGCAGACATCTTTGTGAGCTGCCTGCATCGTGCCAGCCAAAGGGCAGCCTGAGGCAGCCCTGGCTTTCTCTCCAGGGACTAGCTTTTCCTTGCCTTCCCACGGAGCCCTGTCCCACTGCCAGTGTCCACCCTGGGCCCTAGTGGGCTGGGCTCCCCCACCCTGGCCGCGCCCTGAGAGCTCGTAAGCTCAGGCTGAGACTTGTGCGAGCCTGGGCACTCCTGCAGGTGGGGAGGCTAGGCCCGTGTCCACGGACGGAGTCTTGTCGCCCTGGCCGCTGTCGCTGGCCAGGACTTTTGCCTGGGAATCTGAAGGATGCTGCCTTTCCTTTGGGGCCTCCTGGGCCCCTGGAAGTGGGTGAGGGTCTTAGTGGCCAAGTGGGTTCATGACTGGGTTTGTTTTTCCTTAATTACAGTTCTCAGCCTCCTTGCTCTTCTCCCATTCATTGAAAAATTATTTTTTTAAGTTGAATTTTTACCAAATTACTAAGTAACATGCACACATCTGGGTTCACACTTAGGTCTACACCGTGGAACTCCCCTAGATCAAGGTCATGCACAATCCCATCCCCTACCAGGCTTCCTGTGACTCCACCCAGTCAACACCCTCCATACTCCGACCCCAGGGAACACCCAGCCTGGTTCCTGTCACCGTACATTGCTTCCACCCATCTCTGAGCTTCAAATGGGAACCCTTCAGCATGTGGTCAGTTCTATTGACTTTTGATCAGCATAAGCTTTTTGAGATTTTGTCCATATTGTTGCAGAGATCCAAGATTTGCTTTTTTTTTTTTTTTAATTGTTAAGTTTGCCATCTTTGCAGGAATTTAGCACAGTTAGCCCACTCACCTGCTAGCAGACATATGACTCATTTCCAATCTTGGGTCTGTGAGCCCTGCAGTCAGGGCACATCCTTGGTGGGTACAGCCCCCCAGTTTCCCCAAGTGGTCTGTTTCCCCTTACTCTCCTGACAACAAGACATGAGGGTTGTGTTGCTCCACGTCCTTGCCAGCATTTTGTATTGCTCATATATATATATATATATATATATTTTTTTTTTTTTTTGGTCGCACTGCACGGCGTGAAGGATCTTAGTTCCCTCACCAGGAGCGAATTTGTGCCCCTTGCATTGGAAGCAAGGGGTCCCAGCTGCTGGACCCTCACGGAAGTCTCTCGCGTGTCGTTTCCATTACAGCCGCTCTGTTAGATGCTCAGTAAACACGCCTTTCGTTGCATTTCTCTGATGACTGAAGGCGTGGAGAACCTTTCCGTCTCTCTCCTGGCCACTTTGCGAAGTGCCTGTTAACACCTTTCCTCTGCTTATAAGAAAATTAAGTCGTCTGTCTTTTTCTTCTTGACCCTGAGAGCCCGTTTTTATATGCCAGCTACAAGTCTTTCGCTGGAGCTCTGTACGGTGATTATCTTCTCCCATGCTGTGGCTTGTCTTTTCAGTTTTTAAAAATTTATTTATTTATTTGGCTGCGTCAGATCTTCGTTGCATCACGCCTCTTCCGCTGTGGTGGACGGATTCCCTAGCTGTGGTGTGTGGGCTCAGGAGTCGCGGCATATGGGCTTAGCTGCGCCAAGGCACGTGGGAGCTTAGTTTTCTGACCAGGGATTGAACACGTGTCCTCTGCACTGCAAGGCAGATTCTTAACCGCTGGACCACCAGGGAAGTCCCCCTTTTTAGTGTTTCAATTGCCCTTTTTTCCATTTCTTTAGCTTCTTTTTTCTTTTTTCTTCAAAGATTGCACTTTTTATTTTGAGGTAAGTGTAGAGCCTCACGCAGTTGTAAGAACGCAGAGCGGTTGCATCTCCCTGTCACTCGGGTTCCCCAGTAACATCTGTAGCATCGTGTAAAGCCACAGCACAGCAGCACAAGCAGGGCGCAGGCACGGACGCAGGCAGTTTACAGGGCACTCGGTCACCAGCAGGATCCCTAGGGCTGCCTTTCTAAGAAAAAGTTGGAGGATAATAGAAACTAGCGATGTTGTTCGTTTCTGCTGTTCAACAAGGCGAGTCAGCTCTATGTATACATATGCCCCTACCTGCCACCACCCCCCGTCCCACCCAACTAGGTCACCCCAGAGAATCAAACCGAGCTCCCCGTGCTATACAGCAGCTTCCCACTAGCCGTCTATCGCACACATGGTGGTGGACACGTGCCGCTGCTCTTCTCTCAATGCGTCATACCCTTTCCTTCCCCCGCTGTGTTCACAAGCCATGCTGCCTCTCTGAAGCCACACCCACTCCCTCCCGTCCCACCCCGCTCCTTGATTCCTGGCAACCACAGCTGCCACAGTTGGAACCGCGACAGAATCGCGACCTGTTCTCCGTTTCTACAACTTTGCCATTTCCAGAATGTGACCCAAATCCAACGATACGTTCGTGTTTATCCGCAGTTCAGCACACCTCTTCGGGAATGCATGCAGTGGCCCTCTGCAGCAATACTTCATCCCTTTGCGGTACCGGGTAGCGTTCCATGGGTGGTGCTCGGGGGAGGGGCGGGGGATGGACCCCGGGTTGTCTGATCGTCCACATGTTGAAGGACGTTTTGATAATTTTCCAGGTTTTGGTTATAAATTACAAAAAGCTACCATAAATGTTTGCGTACAGGTGTGAACATAACATTCGTCTGGGGCAAGAGCCCAGGAATGTAACCGCCGGGTCACATTGTCAGCGCATGACTCAGGTTTTCAGAAACCCTGAAACCGTTCTCCTGAGTAGCTGTGCCGTTTCACGTTCCCACCAGCCGCGCAGCATGTGTGCAGCTGATGACGCTTTGCACTCTCGCCAGCACTTGGCGCTGTCCCTGTGCTTTGCTTCAGGTGTGCAGCGGCAGCTCGCTGTGGTCTCAACATGCATGGTTAATAGCTAATGACGTCGCACATCTTGCCATGTGCTTATTCGCCCTCTGAACGTCTTCGGGGAAATCTTTCTTCATGTCGTTTGCTCGTGTCCTACTTGTTTGCTTTACTGTTGGGTTTTAAGAATTAAACATATATATATATATATATATCCTAGATACTTGTGCTTTGTCAGACATATAGATTGCATTTTTTCCTTTTAAACCTGTCTGTAGCTTGCCTTTTCATCCTCTTCACAGGGCTTTTGGGTGCGCCAAAGATTTTATTTTTGATGAAGTCCAATTCTTCAAGCTTTCCTTTTACGGGTGGTGCCTTGGATGCCGAGTTTAAGACCTCTTTGCCTAGCTCCAGACCCCGAAGGTCTTCTTCTATGCTTTTTCTACAAGTTTTATAGCTCTACGTGCTGGACGTGTGTGTGATCCAGAAGTAATCTTCATTTCATTCATTTTTCAAGGAATTAGGCAATGTCACTTGAGTTGTCTGATTTGTGTGTGAAGAGTTGTTCATAGTATTCCATTTTAGCCACTTGTTGTCCTTAGGATTTGTAGACCCCCTGTTTTGCTATTAGTATCAGCAATTTGTATCTTTTTTAAAAATCTTTGTCAGTTTTGCTAGAGGTTTGTCACTTTTATTGTTCTCAAAGGACCAGCTCTTTTTTTCTTTAATTTTCTTTGTTGTTTTGGTTTCCAATTAGAAAAAAAATTCTCCTCTTATGTTTATTATTTCTTCTCTGTTTTCTTTTAATTTACTTTGCTCTTTTTCCTCTAGGTTCTTGAGGTGGGAACTTCACTTACTGATTTTTTTTCCTCCTTCTTTTCTTTTGTAATGCATTTAATGCTATGAAATTTCTTCTCAACACTGCTTTAGCTGTGTCCCACCGATGCTTATAAGCTGTATTTTCTTTTTGATTATTTTTTTGGGGCAGTAGCACGCAGCATGTGGGATCTTAGTTCCTTGACCAGGGATCAAACCCATGCCTCCTGCTCTAGGGTTGCAGTTTCAACCACTGCACCACCAGGGAGGTCCTGTAAGCTGCATTTTCATTTTTATTAAGTTCAGTGTATTTTAAAAAATAAAATTTCCCTTGAGACTACCTCTTTGACTCAAAGGCTCTGTGGAATTGTGTTTAGTTTCTAAATGTTAATAGAGATATTCCTGTTATCCTTCCTTTATTGATTTCCAGTTTGACTCCACTGTGCTTGGAAACACTGTACTGTTTATACTCTTTTAGATTTGTTGAGGTTTATCCAATAGTCCCGGATATGGTCTACCTTGGTATATGTTCCATGAGACAGTGTGTATTCTGGTGTTGCTGGTGGAATGTTTTGTAAATAGGGATTAGGTCCCATGTGTTGATGGTGGTCTTGAGTCTTCTGTTTCCTTGTGGATCTCCTATCTAGTTGTTCTATCAACCGTGGGAAGAGGTGTGTTGCAATCTCCAAGTAGAATTCTTTATTTGCTTTTTTATCCTCTCAGGTCTATTGGTTTTCCTTTGGCATTTTCAAGATTCAATGTTGTCTTTAGCTTTCGGAAATTTAATTAGTATGTGTCTTGGTGAGGGTTTCTTTGATTTATCCTATTTAGGATTTACTCAGATTCTTGAATCAGTAAGTTTATGTCTCTTTACAAATTTGGGAAATTTTCAGCCTTTATTTCTTGGAGTATTTTTTTAGTCCTGTCATTTGTTTCTTTTACTTTGGGACTCTGATGACACGAATGCTTGATCTTAAAAAAAAAAAAAAAAGTTCCATAGGCCCCTGAGACTCTGTTCACTTTCTCTTAGTCTATTTTCACTTATTTCTTCTTTTCTCACACTTCTCAGAGGCTGTTTTCTCTCTGATGCTCAGACTCAGTAATTTCTAGTATTCTGTCTTCCAGTTCACTGATTCTTCCCTCTGTCTCTTCCATTCTGCTGCTGAATCCTTCAGTGAGTTTTTCATTTCATTTATTGAGTTATTCGGTTCTAAAATTTCAATTTGGTTTTTCTTTAGCTTCTGTTTATTTGCTGAAGATTTCTACTCGTCACCTGCTTCTGATGTATTTCATAATTGCTTATTGAAGTATCTCAAGAAGCATCAGTGGGAACAGAGGAGAGGATGCACTGGAAAGGCCAGGCCAGAGGCTGAAAGGCCCACTGGGGAGAATGACGCAACGATCCTCAGGGCTGATGAGTGCCCAGCCATGCCGTGGCATGGGGCTGGAAAGGGGCTGGGGTGGCATCCGCTGCCTCCACCCTGGTGATTGTCAGGCCAGGGAAGGAGCAACTGGGCTTTAATGTGGCTGTGGGTGCCCCAGCCATCCTCAGGGCCCCAGATCTCCTGACCGCTGTCCTCTCAGCACAGAGACAGTCTGGCCATGGGTGCACGGGGCCACCTGACATGGGAGATGGCTGAGGTACAAGGAAGTTATGTAAGTGAGACGCTGCTATCTACGAGGCCCTGTGGTACTCAAGCAAAGTAGACAGAACATAGCTCAGGTCAAGTGGGAACATGCGAGGTCAGTCTGATAAGCAGAGTGGGTGATGCGTACCCATCGATGGCGGATCTGAAAACAGCCATCTCCCCAGTACTTGCGGGTGTGGAGAAAGAGAGCTCTTTTAGGAGTTTCTTCCTTCTAAATTTGGACGCTGCACTCTCGCTCTGACTATTGACTCGTCTGAAAGGAAGGGTCTGCTAAGTGCAGACCCAAACAGAGGAGGCTTCTCTGTTTGCAGCCCCCAAGTGTTAGCTCTTACCCTGAGTCATGGTGAACATCGCCGCCTTGTTGAAATGACCCTGTAATCCAGGGTGTGGCCTCTGGGTGTGCGTCCAAGGGAACCATGCCAATTATTCTTTCCTGGGTAACAGAACATCCCCAAACACAGTGCCTTCCAACAGTGGTAAACACACATGATCTCACAGTTTCTGAGGGTCAGGAACCCGAGGCAACTTAGCTGGGTGGTTCTGGCTCAGGGTCTCTTGCGAGGCTCCAGTCAAATGGTTGGCTGTGGCCACTTCATCTGAAGGCTCGACTGGGGCCAGAGGAGCTGCTTCGAAGCTCACTCACTGGTTGCTGAGGCGCCTTGGGCCCTCCCTGAGTCATTTGTAGCTTCAGTCCCTGAGAAAGGGTATTTCTGCAGGACTCCAGCTGGCTTTCCTCAGAGAGAGAGGGAGGGAAGGGATGGGGAGGGAGGCAGAGTGCAGGCACCTGAAGATGAGCGGGGTTGGTGAGCGATGGGGAGGAGGGTGGGAGAAATGTTCTAGAGCGCTCAGGGAAAGTCTTTGTGTTCCAGAATATTGCTTAGAGCCCTCATGACGAGATACTGCTGAGGACTTGGTGTTGCTGAGGGAGTGCAGTGGGGTGATATTTGGGGGGCTACAGTAAGGAGCCCAAAGTTTTAAGCAGAGAAATGATGTTTTCTTAAAATTCTGGCTTCTCTGATGGCTCAGCAGGTAAAGAATCCACTTGCAGTACAGGAGACATAGGAAACGTGGGTTTGATTCCTGGGCCGGGAAGATGCTCTGGAGGAGGCCATGGCAATCCACTCCAGTATTCTTGCCTGGAGAATCCCATGGACAGAGGAGCCTGGCGGGCTATGGTCCATGGGGTCACAAAGAGTCAGACATGACTGAGCATGCATACCTTTTCCTCATAACTCTGGCGTGATGTATAGAGAATGGAATCGGGGGAGCCAGGTGAAGGCAGAGAGACAGTTTGGTCGTTTCCTGTTCTCAGACGTGGACAATGATGCTCGGGGCAGTGAGGCAGCTTGCGGGAAGTCAGAGCCGGACACCGTGGAGCTCGGCTTCGAGCTCAGGCAGTCTGCCTGGAGCACATGCCCTTCAACTAGCTGCTCTAAGCACCTGTGATGGGTTGGACTGTGTCCCCCCAGGATATGTCCAATTCCTGGTACCTGGGAAAGTGACCTTATTTGGAAATGGTATCTTTGCAGGTGTAATCAAGTTAAGGATCTTGAGATGAGATCACAGTGAGTTTGGGTGGGCTGTGAGCCAATGACTGGGGTCCTCCTAAGAGAAAGGAGAGAGAGGGCTCACACACACACACACACACACACACACACCAGTGAGGAGAAGGCCAAGTAGAGAAGAAGGCAGAGGCTGGAGTGAAGCCATCTACCAGCCAAGGGATTCTGGGACTGCCAGCGGCCTCCAGGGTCTGGGAGAGAGGCCTGCAGCAGACTCCAGAGGGAGTGAGGCCCTGCCAACACCCTCGTTTAGGGCTTCTGGCTTCCAGAGCTGGGAGAGAATGACTTCCTGTGGTAGTCAGCCACCCATTTGTGGTCATTTATCACAGCAGCCCTAGGACATTAGTACAGCCTCCCAGGCCCCTTCTGGGGCGAGCCAGAGCTCCCCACATTTCCAGACACTCACCGAGTCTGGGAAGACCCCAAGCATCCAGACCTAAGTGGGACGGTGAAGGGACCGCCCCTCTTTCTGCTGCCTGTTCTTCCCACAAAACTTCCATGAGGCCACCTGCTCCTTCAGGGCCCGGCCTGAGTTACAAACGACTTCAAACTGAGAGAGACGCAGAGAGAGAAGGGGGAGAGAGACACGAGGAACACAGGTGCTTCAAGGAGGGCCCCTCAGGCTTCAGCGTTCACAAGGATCATCTGGAGAGCTTGAAACACATCCCTGGGCACCCCCCACCCAACACCAAGGGGTTCTGACTCAGTAGCTGGAGGTGGGCCCAGGAATGTGCACGTCTCATAAGCTCCCAGCGACGTTGCCGCTGCTGGTGGGGCCCATATGTGAATAGCCCTGTTCTAGGCAGAGGCAACAGCTTGGACCAAGGATGGGCAACAAGGAGTGGAGTAGAGGGGGTGGGGAATCCAGCTGGCATGGAGCACAAAGGCCCCACCTGGGAGCACTGGATGAGGGAGGACAGGTGGGAGGCACGTGTCCACGAGAGTTGGGGTGTGTTCAAGGCCAGGATATGCAATCTAGGGTCTGCTCCTGGAGCGGAAGCCATGCATGGGCCAGGCATGTGCAGGAAAACATGGGACTTGGGGGGCCACATGGGCAAATTGGGGCCTTGGGTCAAGCGTCTTCAGCATGGGGTTGGTGGCTGCCGTGGACATTCAGAGATGGTCCCCCACCTTCAGGCTCGGGGAGCCAGTTCACAAATGTCAGCTCCATCAACAGCGTCGCCGTCAACCCAGCTGGGTGTCTGCAAGCTTCTCAAAATCTCCGGCCTGTGAACGCTGGCACTTGAGCTGGCAGGCGAGCTCAGCTGCAGGGGGCCCAGATTCAGACTGTCTTAAGGAGACAAAACTGAGACGAGCCACATTGAAACCGGTCAGGAGGCCTCAGAGGGAGCCTCTGTCCTCCTGTGATTGTTCGCGAAAGGCAAGACCCCTTCCATCTGCAAGGCTAGGTCCCTGGCTTTGCAAATGCAGCCCACCCCCCACGGAGCCCCGCAAAGCCCAGACCGCTTAATGCAGCTCCACGGGGCCCTCATAAACAGCCCTTCCCCAGCTGGTAGGAGCTGTTTTCTTTTCCCCTCTAAGAGGTTTGTTCCTGGTCATAAATTCTGCAGGCCCAGTCGGCCAGGCTAGGATGTACACGTTGGTAAACACTGTAGTTAAAAACACGCTTCCCGGCTGAGAAAGGGGGCCCAGACAATGGAGCCTTGTCCCCGGCAGCAAATCTGACGGCCACCTTCTTTGATTCCTTAACCTTGCTGCAGGCTTGTATGAAATTGGCCCCATTCTCCGGGGTCCATCAAACATGCATTTCAACTCCTTCATTAGCATCATCCTCTGATCCATAACCGCTTGGCAAATCCAACAGTCATTTCGGTGTGGGCAGCGGCGGTTTCTATCTGGTGAACATCTAAAACTCCTTGACAAAGTTCCTTTTAAAATTTACTTCCTTTGTCCCGTCTTCGTCTTCTGTTGAGATCTTTAGTGGCCAATGTACTCCGAGATGACTTGGGGACAAAAATCCCGTCTGGCCCAGACAGTAAATCTAGCCTCCATTCAGACGGGTTAAATGCGTGCTTTATGCCTATTGTCACAAGCTCTCCAAAGCTCCTGCGCCTTTAAGGGTTTCCTACAATAAATTAAACCCATCACACCGTGGTCGTGGTCGAGGGAGGGGACCAGCTCGGCTGCTCTGCGGTGCGGAGGGCCCTCGTTCATGTTCGCCGGGTTTGAATGGGTTGGGCCAGGATTGCCAGGCCCAGGGCACCAATCGCTCTGGCCCTCTGGCCTCGGGATACTTTGGAGTCTTGCTTGCAAGAGGCCATAACCTGACCCCAAGTGGATGTGGCCAAAATGCAGTGGCTGGCACAGGAAGACCTGGGGTGGAGGAGTGGCTTGCTCCAGGCTCCACCACCCCAGGAGCCTGGCTGCATCCTCATCCCATCTCCCGGTGACATCCCCAGGCTCCCTCCTGTTTTATCACAGCAGGCTCCTCAAGGTTCCAAGGCAGCAAGAGTTCTTTCCCAGCATTCCCTAGCAAGAATCTCATAGGCTGAGATTGGGTCACATGACCCTCTCTGACCACTCCCAGCATTCCCTAGGAAAGAGCCTCATTGGCTGGGAGACTCTTTAATATAAAGACACAGATTGAGAGTAGAGGGATGGAAAAATGATAAACCAGGCAAATGATAAATATAAGGAGGCTGAAGTAGTTGTATTAGTGAAATAAAACAGGCTTGAAGACAAAGTGTAATGCTGAGATAAAGGGGAACACTTTGTAATAATAATACTAAGTACAGATATTTAATATATTTAGTAAGTGGTGAAGAAGCCTTCCTAAGGAAGATATATGGCTTGAGTGCTCTCATGACGCGACAGCTGATTTCCCCCAGAGTTAGCGGTCCAAGAGAGGATAAATCATAAACCACAAAGTCTTTTAGGACTTTGCCTCCGAAGTCACACAGCATCATTCCTGCAGTATGTGATTGGTTACACAAATCAGCCTGATTCAGGGTGGGAGGAAAGTGCCAGGGGCAGGAATCCCAAGGGATGCAGAGCATTGCGGACCACGGAGAATGACTACTATACTCTTCGCTCTCTCTGCTTGGCCCTTGGGTCTCCAATTATTCATACAATAGGCCACTGGATATTGTCCTGAAGTCATTGACTCTGTTTTTTCAATCTTTTTTTCCCCCTCTTTGTGCTTCATTTTGGGTAGTTCCCACAGCTGTGTCTTTAAGTTCCCCAATCTCTTCTTCTAGAGTGTCTAATTAGTTGTTCATTCCATCCAGGTAATACCTGATTTCAGATATTTATTTTTCATCCTTAGAAGTTTAATCTGGTCAGGTTGGTTGATAGTATGGGGTAAGTCACCTGTATTCTCTTGATTGTCTGTTTGCTTGATCCACCGATTAATGAGAGAGGAGTGTTGAAATCTTCAACTATCACTGTTGGTGTATCCATTTCTGTTTCCAATTCTGTCCGTTTTTGTTTGGTGTATTTTGACCTTCTGTTACTTAGCGCATACGTTTAGCATTGCCACATCTTGGTTAGGTGACTTTTTTATAGTGCTGTGAAATTTCACTCTTTGTATCTTTTTTTCCATCTCTTTACTTTAAACCTATTTGTGTATTTAAATTTAGTGTGGTTTCTGTATATAGCCTGGAATTGGGTCTTCATCTTTTATCCAGCCTGACAGTTTACAAACAGAATTCTGAGTGTGATTAAATACTTTCCTGTGACTCAAAATTGCCACCACATGTCCTATGTTACATTTTTTTAGAGCCCCGGAATATGTCTCACTCTCATTCCTCGTCTTAATTCGGTCCTCCCTAGTCAGCAGGGAGAATGATTCCATTTCACTGATGTGGGTGCTGAGGCTCCAGAAGGGGTGTGATGTGCTAGAGCCCCTCCCATCAGATTTTCCAGCTCTCCTGTCCACACTGAAGCTGCAGTGACGGGGTGGGGGGGTGACCTTGAAGTGACACTGTGGGCTGAGAAGGAGACTCCAGCTTCCCACAAGGAGCTCCTCCTTCTTTGCACAAAGAAGTGGATCGATAAAGGCTGTTTCGTATTCACATTGGACTGATCAGGAACTCCGCCCTTAACCAACCACATCAGAGGATATATTTTCCCTTTCAACACTGAGGTGAATTTTCCAGAAACTATAGGAGGTAGGTTTGCCCTAGAATTAGTTGGCAGCTTGTACCTATTGTTTAAAAAGAAAAAGAAAAGGTCTTGTAAACCTCTGCCCGCATCTTCAATGCTGGGAGAATGAGTATAATTGAGAGATTTAGGAATATTTTTAAAAAGAAAACCTCACAGCCTTCTGTTTGGGGTATGGCTGAGATGGGGCAAAAAGGGAAACTGAGCTTGCCTGAGCTAGGGGATTGAATATCAAAGGCAGTGGTCTGCCTGAGTGTGGTGTTGCTCGGGCCCCATCTGGAACCCTGCCCCCTGCCACAGTCAGGAGGTGGTGGACGGGGAGGGTCTCCTCTCTCGGGTCACTTGATCTGTTCCCGCCCACCTCTCCCACCCACCTTCTGTGGGCTCAGATTAGCCCTGGAAACCATTCACATGTCTGCAAGTGACATTCTTCATCTGTTAGGATAAATCGGGAGGGGACTGATGCCTCTGTTGGGTTTTCCAAACCTTGAAGGGCATTTAAATATGCAACCTTGTGACCAGCATGGGGAACCTCTGCGAGGACCCGTGGGAGGCAGCAGGGAGCCAGACTCAAGCTTGGTCCTGGCGACCGGGTGTTCAATGATGGAGACACAATGACGGTTAACACCTGAGGCTCAGACACGAGGAGCATGTCCACGGGACTCCAGCACAGCCTCAATTGTTGAGTGACAGCAGGACAGCCAAGGCTCTGGGGTCAGAGAAGGGATTCAGAGGCAGGCCTGATGAACGCTGATGAATGAGCACCTCCCAAGCGCTCCCACAGGAGGCAGGTTTTCCCAGGATGAGTTAGCAGCTTGTATCCATTGTTCCAAGGGGATAAAGAGCTTGTGAGCATCTTGCCCCTCTTATTTGTGGGATGATGTGAGCCTGGTTCTTTTGCACAATCTCTTTGGCTTGTCCGGGGCCAACCCATCAGGATCTCATTATCCTACGTCTCAGTGAGGAAACTGAGGCTGGGGGAGCCTTTAGGCACAGTTGTAAAGACTAGCCTCTCAGAGGAGGGGGCCTGTGTGTCCAAGGCCAGGTGGGGATGGGGTGAGGCTGAGGGCTTTTTCCTTGCACAGGAAGCAATGAACCTATATTTGGAAGCGGGCTAGCCCAAGACCTGTCCAGACCCAGCAAGTGCCACAGCATATACAGACCAAAGGGTCTGGGCAGTTACTGGATGAGGCTGAGGCTGTACCAGGAGCCTGGAATCCCTGACAAGGTATAGCCTGAGTCCAGCATGGCTGTCCTCCTACTAAGATCACCTCTGTCATAGCTCCTTGGGTCTGGATGGGATGGGATGGGACAGGACCCAGGGATGTTGTTTTATTTTACAGATGAAGAGATCGAGGCATGGGGGGAATGGAGAAATTTCTGGAAGTACCAGATGAGCAAACGGTCAAGCAAAGATGAGACCAGCTTCTCTCCCCTTCCTGGTGGTCTCTCCATTCCTGGTTCACATGCTCCCTTTGAGGGTAGGGTTTCTTTGGGGCTGGCTTCTCCCCTGTGGTCGCTGGGGATGTGAGTGATGCCAAAAGGCTAGAGTTCCTGAGCCAGATACCACCCCCACCCCCCAAGAAACTGCCAAGTTTCTTTCATCCTTTCTTTGGGGAGTAGGGTTGCATCTGGGTCCAGCCCAGGCATCTGACCTCTACCTATAGAGTTTGTGAGGTCAGTGTGTGTGGTGGGGGTGGAAGGGGGCTGATGTAGAGGGTTTAAGGCTGGGCAGTTTCTCCCAAGCCCATGAAACTGAGACTTTTACTGGTTCTCCCACTTGGTGACAATCCCCTCCCTTGTCCTCAGTGAAGGCTTTTGGGATTGGGGGCTGTGAGTTCTTTCTCCAGTTGTGAGTTCCCTTGGAGACCCAGGAGAGACATTTGCAGGACAATGCCTAGGTCTCCAACCATAGGACTGAGCGCCTCCAGGTGGAAGTGTCTGGAATTGCAGGTTGTAGAAGCTTGGATTGAGAGTTCTCCAGGTCCCGGTGCCTGTGGGGAAGGCCACAACCCTCGTCCGATGCCTTTCGCTCTGTCTCCTCTCTGTCCCCCTCCAAGAGCACAGGCAGGCTGCTTCCTTGCTGTGAGGAGTTGGTCTGACTCCCTCACCACACTGTCAGTGAAGATACTGAAATTTAAACACTTACCCTTTGCTTACCAGGGTCCCTCCCAAGGGCTTCTCTGCCCCAGCCTACAAGTCACCCCTGACCCTGGGTCTTGTTTCTAGGTTGGGGGCTGGCTTTCAGGACAACTTGCTCCAGGTGGACCTCCTGGAGATTACTGCTCAGGGACCCTGTGATCAGGACTCAAGGCCTCCTGTTCCTTCTGGGACCAGAGGTGGCCAGGACCTACCTGAGCTGCTGGCTTCTCCCCTGTGGTTGCTGGGGGCATGAGTGACGCCAAAGGGCTAGAGGCCCCCCAGCCAGATACCACCCCCTCCCCCCCTCGCCCAAGAAACTGCAAAGGGCTTTTCCAGTTTGGCCTTGGTGCTCAGTTGCTCAGTCATGTCCAACTCTTTGCAGCCCCATGGACTGTAGCCTGCCAGGCTCCTCTGTCCACAGAATTTTCCAGCCAAGAATACTGGAGTGGGTTCCCATTTCCCACTCCAGAGGATCTTCCCGACCGAAGGATTGAACCCAGGTCTCTTATGTCTCCTGAACTAGCAGGCAGATTTGGTGGTGCCCGCCTTTTGGCTAAGGTCAAGTGGTGGCTCAGATGGAAAGCGTCTGTCTACAATGTGGGAGACCTGGGTTCGATCCCTGGGTCGGGAAGTTCCCTGGAGAAGGAAACGGCAACCCACTCCAGTACTCTTGCCTGGAAAATCCCATGGATGGAGGAGCCTGGTGTCCATGGGGTCACAAAGAGTTGGACACGACTGAGCGACTTCACTTTCTAGCACCACCTGGGAAGCCCGATTTGGCCTTAAAAATAAACAAATCTCAGTCAAAAGTGCTAAGGTTGGGTCTTTCAGCTCTGAAGTAGAAAATCACATTATAAAATCGCCATCATGCAGAGAGAAGCCAAGAAGGATGAAACCCTGAAAACGCGGAGGAAAACGGCGTCATGGGGAAGGTCAGGCAGGCAGTTAATCATGCCACTGTGTGCAATTTTTCAGCATTTAGTGACGTTTAAAATGTGTCACTTGTTGTGATTCCTCTTTCATTAAATTGACTATTGTGTACTTAATCTGTCTTTGAAATGTGGGTGCTTTTTCTTAAATGGGCCTCCAGATTGCATGAGCTTCAGGCCCCAGAAGTCTGGATCCACCTAGCCTTTTTTTTTGCTCAGAGACTCAGGCCCCGGGTGGGGTTCCAGGCTTTGTATTATTGCTTTGCCCACAAGGAGACCCACTTAGAAGAGTCTCTCCCATCCTAAAAGGAACAGAAGCTGCCACTGGTATTCAGTTCCCCGATCCCAGTGTTTATGGGCATCTTGGGTCCCCATGGAGGCCTCTGGTGAAAGAGGAAGTGAGGGAGGCAGACGGGATGGGGGCCGGGCTCTGAGATCTGTGTCAGAGCAGATGGCAGGAGCAGGTGAACAGGTGAGTGTAGGTGAGCGGGGCTCCAGGATACCCTCCCCCTCCGCCCCTCCCCCTGGGGTCTCCAGGCCCCACCTTTGCCTGGCCCAGGACTAGGTGCCAGAGGAAGCTGGCTCTGTGTGGAGCTGCTACCCCCAGTGAAAGTCAGCCCCCCCTGCTGAGCCGACGCTGTGTAGGCTGCTCCATGACTGCACAAGCCTGGCTGTCTGGGGTTTGTGGGTGCATCTCTGTGGGTGGGTCCCCACCTGAACCTCCTGAGAAGGAGAGGCTTCACTCCTGGGAGGCAGAGCACACCAAGAGTAAGGAACTCGCCTCACCAGCACTTGATCCAGGCCTGTTCAGTGTGGCTCTTCAGCCTTGCTGACTCTGGGCATATGCCTGTATGTGATCTTCATGGTCTCTCTCGGCTTGGGCTTTCAAGGAGTCCCAAGCAGTTACTCTGTAGAAGATATACAGGAAGTTATATACAGCCGTTTACCCACCATATATCCATTTGTGTACCATCCAGGCATCCAAATATTCACCCGTTCACTCACCCATCCATCCACCCATCCACCCATCCATCCACTCATCCACCCACTCATCCACCCACCCATCCACTCATCCACCCACTCATCCACCCACCCATCCACTCATCCACCCACTCATCCACCCATCCGTCCACTCACCCACCCATCTGTCCACTCACCCACCCATCCATCAATCCATCGATCCATTTGATTCATCCATCTATCCACCCATCCATCTACCCATCTGTCCATCAGTCCATAAATACACTCATCCACCCACCCATCCATCCATTCATCCACCCACCCATCCATCCATTCATCCACCCATCCATCCACTCATCCATCCATCTGTCCACTCATTCACCCATCTGTCCACTAACTCACCCATCCATCAATCCATCGATCCATTTGGTTCATCCGTACATCCACCCACCCATCCATCCATCCATCCACTCATCCGTTGACCCATCCATCCACCCACCTATCTGATCAGTGCTCAATGAACCACATGTTATTCTGGGACCAGCTTTGGCTGTTGGGGACACAGGGGAATCAGATGTGGTCCTTTCCCTGAGCTGTTCTCAGCTCCATTCTGAAGAAAGATCAAAGTGAGCTTCAGTCTCCCAGTCGTGTGTCTAACTCTTTGTGACGCCATGGTCTACAGTCTACCAGGCTCCTCTGACCATGGGATTCTCCAGGCAAGAATACTGGGGTGGGTGGCCATTCCCTTCTCCAGGGGATCTTCCCGACCCAGGGACTGAACCTGGGCCTCCTGCATTGGAAGCCGACTCTTCACCATCGGAGACCAGAGAGACCGGGGAGAAGCAGTTGCAGCGTGTCAGGGTCCATGCTCTGGCTGAAGCCAGTGCGGTGAGCACCCCAGGAGGATGCGCTCAGCTGGAAGTAGACCAGGGGAGACTTTCCGGGGGAGGAGACCTTGACTCTGGGTCCTGAGCAGCACTCGGGATTCAGGAGGAGGGAGATGGAGAAGGGCACTCCAGACCACGAGACAGACCCCTTCCTCAGCCTCTCGGGATGGGTTGTGGAGTGTGGGAGCCAGTCTACGTGGCGGTGCTCATCCCTTACCCCCCGGATTCCACACCCTTGTATGGTGCCCTCCACACCAGATCAGGGTTGGTCTGGATGATGGATTGTTGTTGTTGTGGAGAGTGAGAGTGTACAGTCACTCGGTCGTGTCCAACTCTTTGTGACCACATGGACTGTAGCCCACCAGGCTCCTCTGTCTGTCGAATTCTCCAAGCAAGAATACCGGAGTGGGTAGTCATTCCCTCCTCCAGGGGATCTTCTGGACACAAGGATTGAACTCGGGTATCCTGTATTGCAGACAGATTCTTTACTGTCTGAGCCATCAGGCAAGCCCCTAGGATTGCAAAGAGTCAGACACAACTGAACGGATAACACTTTTATTTTCTTTTTTCAGACATTCATTAAATTATCAAATATTTATTGAGCACCTACTGTATACGAGGCTCTTGCTGTGTGCTGTGACTGCAGCGATGATGTCAGCCCAGGACCCTGGCCTGCTGTTGCAGCCCTTCTTCAATAGGGTCCCAGGAGATAGCTTTGTGTGTCAAAACTCAGCCTGGGGTGGGCCCTGCCCAAGGGATACTCCTCTCTGAAATGGGCCTCGGGAGGTTTTGTTCTGTTTTTTATTATTTAAATATCTTTTTTTTTTTTTCCAAAATGAGGACTTTAAAAAATTAACGTATAGTTGATTTACAATGACGTGTTAGTTTCTGGTGTACTGCAAAGTGATTCAGTTGCTTATATGTATTCTTTTTCCAGAATCGTTTCCACTATAGTTTCTTATAAGATATTGAATACAGTTTCCTGTGCTACACAGTAGGTCCTTGCCGGTTATATATTTTATATATAGCAGTTAGTCCCAAACTCCTAATTTACCCCTCCTACCTCCTTCCTCCCCTTTGGTAATGCTAAGTTTGTTTTCTGTGCTCATGAGTATTTCTGCTTTGTAAATAAGTCCATTTGTATTATTTTTAAGATTCCACAGCTAAGTGGCATCAAGTGATACTTGTCTTTCTCTGACTTGCTCGCCTCGTATGATAATCTCTAGGTCCATCCGTGTTGCAGCCAATGGCATTCTCTCATTCTTTCTTATGGCTGAGGAGTATTCTGAACTCATATATATATGATTTTAAGAGGAATGCAGGGCTGAATGAGTTACAAGTTGGAATCAAGATAGGCGGGAGCAACACCAACAACCTCATATATGTGGATGATACCAGTCTAATGGCAGAAAGTGAAAAGGAGCCTCTTGAGGAGGGTGAAGGATGAGAGTGAAAGGGCTGGCTTAACATTAAGTATTACAAAAGTTAAGATCACGGCATCCAACCCCATTCCTGCGTGGCAAATAGAAGGGGAAATGGTGGAAGTAGTGACAGAGTTCCTCTTTTGGGGCCAAAGTCACTGCGGACAGTGACTGCAGCCATGAAATCAGAAGATAGTTGCTTCTTGGCAGGAAAGCGATGACAAGCCTGGACAGTGTGTTGAAAAGCAGAAACGTTGCTCTGCTGACAAAGGTCCGTAGAGTCAAGGCTATGGTCTCCCAGTGGTCATGTACGGTTGCGAGAGCTGGACTGTAAAGAAGGCAGAACGCCAAAGAATGGATGCCTTTGAACTGTGGTGCTGGAGAAGACTCCTGAGAGTCCTTTGGACAGCAAGGAGATCCAACCAGTCAATCTTAAGGGAGATCAACCCTGAACAGTCACTGCAAGGACGGATGCTGAAGCTGAAGCTCCAGTATCTTGGCCATCGGATGCAAACAGATGGCTCATTGGAAAAGTCCCTGATGCTGGGAAAGATTGAAGGCAGAAGGAGAAGAGGGCATCAGAGGATGAGACGGCTGGACAGCATCACTGATGCAATGAACATGAACTTGGGCAAAGTCCAGGAGATGGTGAGGGACAGGGAGGCCTGGTGTGCTACAGTCCATGGGGTTGCAAAGAGTCTGACATGACTGAACAACAATATATATATACACGTATGTAGGTTGCTTCAATGTCTTGGCCATCGTAAGCAGTGCTGCTATGAACATTGGGGTACACATATCTTTTCAAATTAGACTTTCTGTCTTTTCTGGATATATGCACAGGGGTGAGATTGCTGGATCATATGGCATCTCAATTGTAGTTCTTAAATGCACCTTTCTACTGTTCTGCAGAGTGACTACACCATTAATTTCAGCATTTTTAAGCTGCAGGGTAATTGAGCAGATTTAGTGATCCAAATGCTTCCTGCCCTCCCTGCTGTCCAGTTCCGTCTGTTATCGCACCCTGCGTTGGAGAGCAGTCTTGATCCGTTATTACTTGTTACAACCGACAAGGCGATCTTGACAGACTATGAGTAACGAAAACCTACAGTTACCATCAGGGCTCACACTTCAGTTACCATCAGGGCTCACACTTCAGTTACCATCAGGGCTCACACTTCGTGTCGTACATTCTGTGGGTTTTGGAAAATGCATAATGTCGCGTATCCACGGTTACAACGTCCAGAAGAGTGTCTTCTGTGAGCACGCTCAGTCGTGTCCGACTCTTCCGTGACTCCGCGGACTGCAGCCCGCCAGGCTCCTCTGTTCATGGGGATTCTCCAGGCAAGAATTCTGGAGCGGGTTGCCATTCCTCCTCCCGTGTCACTGCCCTGAAAATCCTCTGTGCCCCACCTATCTGTCCCTCCTTCCGCTAATCTTTTCCCTGTCTCCATAGTGTTGCCTTTCTCTCGGATGTCATGTGGTTGAATCAGACAGTATAGCCTTTTCAGACTGGCTTCTCCCACTCCTCATTTTTATGTTTCTTCTATGTCTTTTGTGGCCTGACAGCTCATTTCTTCTTCTTTTTTTGCTCTTAAAAATGAAGAAAGTTTTTGACTGCCATCCATTCATATGGTTCCAAACTCAAAAGGAACCCAAGTCCCCCTCTTACTCCCATCCTCCAGCTACCGGCTTCCCTTCCTTGGAGGCAACTGCTGTTAACACTTTCTTGAAAGAACATCCTTCTGAAGATTATTTTACATGTAGAGAAGCATTTTTCTTGCCCCCTTTTTTCATTGTGTTAGAATACCCATAACACAGAACTTACCATCTTAGCCTTTTTAAGGATGTATTTCAGCAGTTTTAGATGCAAGGAGATATCTTGTGCACCCATCACCATCAGCCATCCTGTAACTCTTTTCATCTTGTGAATTGGGAATCGTCCTCACGAAATATTAACTCCCTATCCTCCCCTCTGCCAGCCCCCCGGCATCTGCCATTCCACCCCCTGTCTTTATAATGTTGACTATTCAAAATGCCTTGCTCATTTCTCATTTCTCATTCCTCATCAAATACTATTGCTTTTGTTCAGTCGCTCACTGTCCGACTCTTTGCGACTCCATGGATTGCAGCACGCCAGCCTTCCCTGTCCTTCACTATCTCCCGGAGCTTGCTCAAACTCACGTCCACTGAGTCGGTGATGGCATCCAACCATCTCACCCTCTATCTCTCCCTTCTTCTCCTGTGGGAATCCTCTCACAGAGCCTCTGGTGACTCGACAGGGGAGCTGGTTTGAATCCTGGGGATCTTCAAAGGGTCCCCAGCCTGGTGAGCTTGGAAGCTCCTTCCTTCAACCTATGAAGAGCCCACTGGGTTCCCTTTCCTTCCCTTTATATTTTGATGCAGCTGGTTGCTCTTTTTCAGTCCATGGGGTTGCGAAGAGTCGGACACAACTGAGCGACTGACACTAACACATTCTTTTTTAAAAAAGTATTTAAGTGGAGGATAATTGCCTTACAATACTGTGTTGATTTCTGCCATACATGAATATGAATCAGACATAGGTGTACATATGTACACCTCCGTCTCAAACCTCCCTCCCACCTCCCACCCCATCCCTCTCCTCTAGGTTGTCACAGAGCCCCAGGCTGAACTCCCTGCATCACAAGCAGTTTCCACTGCTGATCTGCTTCACGTGGGTGCGTGTGCTTCCATGCTCCTGACTCAGTTTGTCCCACCCTCTCCTCCCCCCACCGTGTCCAAAGGTCTGTTCTCCACGTCCGCATCTCCACCGCCACCCTGCAGATAGCTTCATCAGTATCATCTTTCTAGATTCCGTATAGATGCATTACGATATGGTATTTGTTTTTCTCTTTCTGACCCACTTCCCTCTGTATAACAGGCTCTAGGTTCATGTACTTCGTTCGAACTGACTCATATGCGTTCCTTTTTATGGCTGAGTGATATTCCATTGTATGTGTGTACCACAACTTCCTCATTCATTCATCTCTTGATGGGCCTCTAGGTTGCTTCTGTGTCTTAGCTATTGTAAAGAGTGCTGCCACCAACAGTGGGCTACATGTGTCTTTTCCAGTTATGGTCTCCTCAAGGCATAAGCCCAGTAGTGAGATTGTTGGGTCATATGGTAGTTTTATTCCTATTTTTTTCCTTTTTTTAAACGAATCTCCAAACTGCTCTCCATAGTGGCTATATAAATTTACATTCCCACCAGCAGTCCAGGAAAGTTCCCTTTCCTCCACAGTCTGTCCAGCAGCTGGTCAATCCTTTGTTCTCTTCTTTGCTGGTCTCAGCACGTCAGCTGCCCTTCCAGCCCGGGCCGTGTCCCCATCTGTTCTGTGAGCTGCCCTGCACGTGTCCTGCGGGCTTGGTCGTCTCTGCTCTGCTCCTTGCTGGCCCTGGGGCTGTGTGTTCCTCAGTGTGCCCGTCTGCACAATGGGTGTTAGACCTACAAAACAGACATCTGGGGGCTCCCCGGGACTCAGGGTATAAGCCCCCTGCCTGTGGGGGGCGGGGTGCATCCCCACCGTGTTTCCTCTGGCTCCTGTGTGGGGTCCCTCGCGGGTGGTTTGTGCCTTCTCGGGGCAGCAGGGAGCCAGGGGTCTGGGTCTGCCCGTGGGGAGTGTGTGAATCAAAGGAGCCGGCCGCAGCTGAAGCAACCTCGCCTGGATTCTTAATGTGGCCTCTTGACAGACCGATTGTGTAATGGCATTCCTCCCAAGGAAACACGTCTGCCCCCTCGGAGAAGGTGCGAGAGCTTCCCAGACACTGAAAGGGCCCTGCTGGGTAAATTAATTCTTCATTATTCCGTTCCCGGGGCTCTCGTGTTGGCCCAGCGCCCGGCACACAGACGCCCGCCTGCACCGGGTCGCCCAGATGCCCGCCTGCACTGGGTCGCCCAGACGGGGGGGTGGCGAGTGCCAGGTAGGCTTGGCCATCCACGGAATCGGAAGATGTGCTCAGAAGTGCAGATTCCCGTCCTTCCTTGTCTCCTCCGCCGGGACAAAGGGTCTGTTGTTGACATGTGAACTTGCTGTCTGGTATCTAAATATTTTACCGCCGGGGACGCGCAGGGTCATGTCTGTGCACATGACAGCTTTGAGTAGGGTTGGGGGTTCTGGCAAGATGCTTGCCATTTCTCCTTCTCCGTGGGTCCTGGTTTACCCACTCTGGACCTCGGCAAACACTCCTGGGACCAGAAAATGCCACTCGCTGTTACGATTTCCGAGTGGGGTCCTCAGACCCCCAAACTATTCAGACCCAGGGCATGGAGAGTGCAGTGCAGGCCTTGATGCCCCAGAAGTGGGGGTCCCAGAGGTATGGCTGCTGTGGGTCATCACAGGCGGGGACGGGGAGGTGACTTTACTGGGATTGAGCACACGCTGGAGACGATGCCTGTGAGTGAGCCAGCGTCCTTTCTCCCATCTTTGATGTGCCCCTTCCCCTGGTCTACCTTCATCCAAACTAGACGTGAAAGTCCATCACCACCACTGATGAGCTGGGCGGACCTCAGTCAGCTACCTAATCACTCTCACCCTCAGTTTTCTCATCTGTAAAATGGGGATGGTGATCCTGCTTTCACAGGTTGGGATGTTGGGAGAGGAAGCTGAGGTCCTGCATGGAAGCACTTGGGACGCGCCTGGCCTGGGGAGAAGCTCAAGAAATGGTGCCTGTTTCACCCAGTTGCCTTCTTACTGATTTGACAGCCACCTGAGCCGGGATCGAGGGTCCCTGCCCCAGGGGGTGGGCGGGTGTTGGGAAGGGCACGAACAGGGAAGTGTGTTCAGGGAATCCCCCTGTCACCAAGGGGACCTGTGTGGACGAGGATACCAGATGCCCAGGTTCACAGCCAAGGCGGTTTGTTACCAGCTGGGGCCTCAGTTTCCCCAGATGTGAAGCAGGCGATGCTGGTGGCAGCGGCTCCTGTGGATTAAATGAGTGAGTGCTCTGTGACGCACAGCACAGCACAGCATCCAGCAAACGCGTCTCGGGCTTGTTAATACGCAGCTGTGTACACAGTCACAGGGCTGATGCCACCGCTCTCAGAGGCCAAGACGGAGGATACAGAGGTTGATGGAGATTTCGTCTGCAGCGGGCCCGAGGTCAGCAACCCACGCTCCCAGCGGTCCGGAGGCCAGAGCAGGAAGCACTCAGGCAGTCTCCTCCCTCCAGCCGCTATCTCTCCGGGCTCCGGGCACCTCTTGCCGCTTCCTTCCCGGGGGAGCGGGCGGGAAACCAGAGCCGCTGGCAGGAGGCGCGGGCCTTTCATCCTCCCCAGGACGGGAGCGAGTTACAGGTGAGGCCATTGTTCCTGAGCACAGGTGGAGATAATGCATCCTGACAGCCCGGAGGACGGGCCCCTGGCAGCCCCACCGGCCTGGCCCGAGCCCCAGGGCAGCCCTCGTGGGCACCCGAGTTACAACACGTCCTGTGAACACTCCCCACGGAGCGGCCTCTTCATGTGTTTCCAGCGCCGGTGGCTGGGGCTGCACCTGGGAGCGACGCGGCGCATTCATCGAGGGCTTTGGCGAAGGTCACCGCCAGCTGGGGGACAGAACGTGTATTGTCGAGGGTGCCAGCCCAGTCTCCGCGGCCGGCCGGCTGCCCTGACCACAGGCATTCCTCGCGCTCACCCTCGTCCACACCAGGCAGGCACCCGCTCCCGTGGGGGCTGGCCTTGCCCCCGCCCTCCGACGCCACCTTCGGGCCGCGGGCTGAAGCCTCACCCACCATCTTCCAAAACCTAATTGCCGCGCGCTGTGTCTGCGACGGGCACGGACCCAGGGCCCCGGGCCTGCCAAGAATTTCCCCGTGTGAATACCTGCGCAGGGCATCTCCTGTGGGAACCAGGAGGCACCCGGGGCCTGGCATTTGTCCCCGGCTGTCTTGTGACATTAGGCAGATCAAAGCCCCATTGTCAACAGTCGCGTTCGCTCTGTTCCTCCGCTCGGAGCCCGTGTCCTGGGACTGCCCTTCCCTCGTCTCAGACGCAGGGTGGGGGGCTGACCCCCGGGACCCGGCTCCCAGTCCAGCCCCGGCGCTCCTCCTGGCAGGGCCCCCGCCGAAAGCGAGCGGTCTCTCCCGGGTCTGAGGCCGGGCACACCCTGCCGAAGAATGAGAAAGTGGGGCAGCCCGGCTCCTCCCTGTGTCTTCAGAGCCGCAAGCTCCGACCTGGCTCTGCATGCAGCAGCTCGGACTGGGAGAAGAAAGTCACCGAGGCTGGAATTGCTCCCAGAGCTGGTGGAGGGGGAAGGGCAGCGGAAAGTAGTGGGGTGATGGCCCTGCTCAGCACCCCCTCGGAGAACACCCGGGAGAAGGGACACCCTGAGAAGCATGAACATGGACCGTCAGGAAGGTGTCAGATCCTCCCAAGTCCACCACTGGTGTCCAACGAGGGGGCCAATCAAATGATTCAACCACACAAGTGGCAATGCTTGAGCTCAACACTGCATCTTAGACCCACTGGCCCAGGCTGCCTATGCACGTGCTGAGCTGGGGGAGGAAAGAGCGCCCAGATGGATTAATTATGTCCGTCCAGGTGTCAGTCTCTCCCAGGACCAGGGAGCTGCACTCACATTCCGTATCTCTACTGGACAGGAGTCTTTCTGAGTGTAGGTGGCTTATGCATGTGTTGAGAAGCCCAGGGATTTCAGCTTCAGGAATGGCTGGATCCAGAAGCTCAAATGCTCTCATCAGACCTCCATCTCACTCTCTCCATTTCTCATTTCTGCCTTCCTCTGAGAAGGCTGTAATTCCTGGATGGGCTTACGTGGATTTGATTGGGGTCACATGCCCATTTCTGATTCAGCCACAATAGCCAGGGGGCTAAGAGATGCTGACTGACCACTCTGGGTCTGGGGAACACCTCACGGACTGAGAGAGGTTTGCACTGGGAGTGGCCTCGATGCACAAGACGCAGTGTGCCACGACGCTCCTTTTATTAACAGGGGCGCATGTGCCAGGGTCTTCCACGCTGGAGAAGTTGGAAAACATTCTATATCCAGGGCAGAGATGGGCATGATTGCCCAAAGGGCTGGTTAGGCAGAATTGAGGTCTGGCCAAGTGTGATATTATGATTTTTAATAAGAAATATAAATTTGGTCTTAGTCCTCATTCCTGGCACAGAGACCCTAAACGCCTTGGAGTTTCCTGAGACGAGAACACAAAGGTGTCTTTTGTTATGTTGACAATGTGATTTTTGGAAACTACCTAGGATGGAGGCTGGCTGCTGGGAGAGCCAACCACACACATCAGAGACAGAAATTCAGCCCCTCCACAGGGAGGGTGAACCCAACACAAATCACCAATGATTTGACCAATCGTGCCCGTGTAATAAATTCTCCAAAACCCCCAAAAGGACAGGGTTCTGGGAGCTTCCAGGTTGGTGAACATGTGCAGATTTGAGGAGAGCAGTGCTCAGAGATCATGGGAGCTCTGAACCTCCCCCTCACCTTGCCCTGTGTGTCTCCTCCATCTGTGTGTTCTTGAGTTATGTCCTTTTGTAATAAACCTGGGGGCTCAGGCAATAAAGAATCTGTCTGCTACGCGAGAGACCTGGGTTTGATCCTTGGGTCAAGAAGATCCCCTGGAGAATGGAATGGCAACCTACTTCAATATTCTTGCCTGGAGAATCCCATGGACAGAGGAGCCTGGTGGGCTACAGTTCATGAGCTCAAAAAGAGTTGGACATGACTGAGTGACACAGAGTGTGTGTGTGTGTGTGTGTGTGTGTGTGTGAACTAGTAGGCAAAATGTTTCTCTGAGTCCTGTGAACTGCTATACAAAATAATTGAACCCAAGGAGAGAGTCGCTGGAACCCCTAAACTGTAGCTAGTGGGTCAGAAGCACAGATGGTGACCTGGACTTGATACTGGCATCCAGGTGGGATTGGGGACTCTTGTGGGTGAGGCTGTGATTGTACAGTCCGTACTATCTCCAGGCTGGTAGTGTCAGAATTGAGTGGAATTGTAGGATTCCCAGCTCATGTCCAAGAATTGTTTGCTGTGGGAAACAACCCACAAACTGGAACTGCTGTCAGTATCTTAGTTGGAACCAGAGTCAAACAATGAAAAACCTTGAGAGTCAGCCTAAGGAGTTGAAGTGTATCCGCCAAGCAGCAGGAACCGCTGAAGGGTCTCAAGCACATGGGTTTGATCTGATTTATGCTGCGGACTTCCCTTGTGGCTCAGCTGGTAAAGAATCTGCCTGCAATGTGGGAAACTTGGGTTCGGTCCCTAGGTTGGGAAGATCCCCTGGAGAAGGGAAAGGCTACCCACTCCAGTATTCTGGCCTGGAGAATTCCATGGACTCTATAGTCCATGGTGTTGCAAAGAGTCAGACAAGACTGAGCGATTTTCACTCACTCACTCATGCTGTGGACAGAATACAGTGGCTTCTCTGGTGTGTAGTGTGGGCTGGACAAGAGGTAAGGAGGTTGTTGTAATAGCTGAATTGCGGCCGATCAAGTCCTCATTAAGCTCAGAATTTGGAGTGAAGGTTAGCTTAGCTAGGAGCTGGGCCAAACGGGAGAAAACGGGAGACAGAGCAGTTAGGAGAATCACGAAGCCCTAGCTCTGAGAACGACAGCTTTCCAGACAAGAAGGAAGCAGACGGAGCATGAGGTCTTCCCAAAAGGCTCAGTGTTGATACGTCCACTGTCGGTAGGCCCTCAGTCATAGCCTGGTGACTCTTACTTTACAAACAGTAATAATGGATTTTCAGACTTCTCTTTCTACTTGATAGGAAACCAGGGAATCATAAATTGGATGTGTGTGTGTCCGCATGAAGGAGAGAGAGAGAGAGAGAAATTGAGAGAAAGACATGGAGAGTGAGATTTAGTGGGAGGGTAGCAGTGGAACAGAAGGGAAAAGAGTGGAAGCAGTAACAGATTTTATTTCTTGGGCTCCAAAATAACCTAAGATGGTGACTGCAACCATGAAATTATAAGACACTTGTCCCTTGGAAGGAAAACTATGGCAAATCTAGATAATATGTTAAAAAGCAGAGACATCACTTTGCCAACAAAGGTCCATAAAAAGCAATAGATAGTAAAGCTATAGTTTTTCCAGTAGTCATATACGGATGTGATTGTTGGACCATCAAGAAGGCTGAGTGCCGAAGAACTGATACTTTTGAATTGTGGTGCTGGAGAAGACTCTTGAGAGTCCTTTGGACTGCAAGGAGATCAAACCAGTCAATCCTAAAGGAAATCCACTCAGAATATTCATTAGAAGGACTGATACTGAAGCCCCACCACTTTGACCACTTGATGCAAAGAGCTGACTCATTGGAAAGGAATCTGATGCTGGGAAAGGTTGAGGGCAGGAGGAGAAGAGGACGACAGAGGATGAGATGGTTGGATGGCATCACCAACTCAATGGACATGAATTTGGGCAAACTCTGGGAGATAGTGGAGGACAGAGGATCCCGGCCTGCTGCAGTCCGTGAGGTCACAAAGTGTCAGATACGACTTAATGGCTGAACAAGAACACAACAAAGCAGTGAAAATGGAGATAAAGAAACCCTGTGAGCACAAATTGGGTCCACATGGTGCACAGGCAAATAGTTTTACATAAATCAATAAACGCTGAGAAGCACATACGGTTCGAGGATGGGAAGTGGTCATTGGTAGGTGTTGGCAGTTGCTGCCTTTGGCCACTTGAGGGCAAGACGATGAATGGTGGTGGAGACACAGCTGGCTCTCTGTCTGGGTCTCCTCTGACCCGCCTCATTCCTGAGAGCTGCACCATCACACAGCTCCCCTCTACCCGTGGATGCCAGACCTTGCCAGCCGGATGTCGGGCTGCCCAGAGGAATTCATAGACTCCATGGGATGGATGCGGGGGGTCCCACCCACAAAGCATGGGTAACATTACCCATGGGTGCACCTTGGCTGGGATCCTGGCCTCACTGGCTGCAAATTTGGCTGGGCAGGCCTCCAGTCCCCATAGGGGATGTTATACAACCAGAAACACTGGGCATCCAACCCCAAGGCTTCCTGGGAACACCAGACTTTGCTTTCTTGAGAAAAGAGGAAGGGAAGGAGCAAAGCCCACTGGTCCAGCTACAGTGAGTAGGGGCAAGTGGGCACTGGGCCTCCTCTCCCATTACACACGTGCCATTTACAGGCTCCTGAAGACAGATGCTGCTGTGGGCTGTTGTAGCCTCCCAAACCCTATATTGAGGTCCTGACTCCCAACAGGTCAGTATGTGACCGTATTTGGAGAACAGGCCTTTAAAGGTGTAATTAAGGTAAAATGAGGTCACTAGTGCGGTCTGAGTCCCACAGGACTAGTGTCCTTATAGAAAAGGAGGTCAGGACAGACACACGGAGGAATGAGCCTGCGAGGACGCGGGGAGGAGACGGCCGTCTGCACGCCCAGGAGGGAGGCCTCAGGAGGACCAGCCCCGCCCGCACCTGGGCCTGGGAGTCCAGCCTCCAGGCCTGGAGAGAGTAAGTTTCTGTCATTCAAGCTGCCTGGTCCTTGGGACCTTTTGAAAGGCAGCCGGAGCGGACCACCCGGATGCCTGTTTGCAGAGTAGCGGGTCTACGGAGAGGACTCCAGGCCCAGGCGGGGGGACGCGGGTGCTGTGGACACAGGGACAAAGCAGGCAGGACACTCGGCCACCAGCGTCCACCCCCGCTGACGCTGGTGAGCAGCCTGTGTGCTGGGGCCTGTGGCGGACCTGCCTGTTCTCGGGCCAGATCACAGAGAGGCCAAAGCCACACCGAGGTCCCCACTTCAAGGGCTTGCACGGCTTTGGAAAAGCTGAGCCAGGCCTCTCGAACTTCCCGGGCACCCACTCTGTGATACTCCCCAGCTGGGTGCCCAGGGTTCCCGAACGGAACTGGCAGTGACAGGATCCCTGGCTCACTCGCTCCAGGCCTTGCCCCGACGCAGGCGTGTGGCTCTGCAAGCCCTGTGACCTTCCCTGCAGCTCAGGGCACAGGTCCTCATCCCGATTTCCGGAAAATGGAAAGGCCCCGGGAAGCCCAGGGCCACACGGCTGTTGGGCGGCATGGCTAGCATTTGAACCCGTGTGCACTTGAAGCCCAGGTCCCCGGCCTCTCGATTCCTGGCTGCGGGTGGACATTTAGGGCAGTTCTTGCCCGTTTACAGACTCCATGGGGGTGCTGACAAGCGGCCCTCGGCAGTCCAGACCGGGCCACGTGCCTCTCCCCGGTCCTCCCTACTCCCAGCGTCGGGATCTGGGATCAGAGGTGCTGCTGGACTTTGGGGCGCCGGAGCCCCGATGCTGGGAGAAGGCGTGGGGTTAGGGGCCTAGGGTCTCCAGGATGGCCCATCTGCTGGCTGCAAGGGCTAGCCTGTGGCCTCTGGGGGCCCACAGGGCTGGGTCCATGGAAACAGCTCTGGCCCTCAGTGTGCCCTGATCAGACGCCCCAATCCCAACAACAATCCCAGTGGCCGTGTTCCTGCATTCTGAAGCCACGGCCACCCACCCCTCCCTCTTGGGGGCCCCTGATCCTCTAGAGCAGACTCTTGGCTGGCCCCGTGAGGACTCAGCCTCTGCAGACTCTGGGAAGCAGAGAGAACTGTCAGAATGCCCACGGAGCCTGAAGCCAACCTTCCATGCCTTCTCATCCTCCCAGCCAGGGAGATGGGCCAAAGCTAGCTCCCTGTGGCTCCCACTCACGTTGCTGAGCGTTCCTGGCGGGGGTTCTGTGTGGCTGGCACCAGCGAGGGGGCACCTGGGACGGTCGGCCCAGAAGGAGGGGAAGGGGCAGGGCTGAGTGAGCACCAGGAGTTGGAGTCACAGGCAGGAGGGCGGCCACCGAGAGTCACTTGCCTGATCCAGTGAAGGCCTCGTGTCAGCCTCTGCTCCCCACCCAGGCTGTTCCTTCCTCGCGGGAGGCCGGGCCCTTCCCTAGGCTGGCCTTCATCTCCTCTAGGAAGGGAACTGGGGTGTCCTGTGTGCCAGCCTCTGCTCACAGGGTCACCTTCTGTCCTCCAAGGATCCTGTGACTGCTCAGTCCCACCCAGCTGGACTCACCTTGGGGTCAGCCAGAGGCCACCTCCACGCCCTGCTAGTTTTAGACCTGATTTTCTGAGATTTCCTGAGAGGTATTTACTGGGGGAGGGGAGAGTCCCACGAGGCAAGAAATTCACCCAGGAAATTGAGGAACTGGATACTTAGAGAAAAAGCCATTTCCCGCAAGTGGCAGTGTCTCCTTGAACCTCCACACCTGTGAATTCCTGGCACCCACTGTTTATCTGATGGAGGTTTAAAATCTGAAAGAGTCAGCTGTTAGCATGCAAATTCCAGCAGAACCAGCCTGCTATGATTTGCATGAGAACCAAAGTTCCCTCTGTGACCCCGGGGCCCAGCCCAGAAGGTTCCCAGTCTTTAGAATGGCTCCGACTCCCAAGCCAGGCAGGGGTCTAGGAGAGCAGTTCTCAACTTGGGGGTCCCCTGGGCATGAGGCAGAAATATACAAAGCCTCAGGTCACCAGACTGCTGAATGAGAAACTCAGGCTTCATGGTTGATGGAGGAAGCATTCCATGTTTATGGATTGGAAGACCCAATATTGTCAAGATGTCAGTTCCTCTTAGTTTGATCTGTAGATTCAACATGTGAGCATGCACGCCTGTGTGCTCAGCCGTGTCTGACTCTTTGTGACCCCTTGGACTGTAGCCTGCCCGGCTCCTCTGTCCTTGGGATTTCCCAGGCAAGAGCACCGGAGTGGGTTGCCATTTCTTTCTCCAGGGGATCTTCCCGACCCAGGGATGGAACCCACGTCTCCTGCGTTGGGAGGTGGATTCTGTACTGCTGAGCCAGCAGGGAAACCAGGTATCAAGAAACCAACTATGAAAGCTAGACAGAAAGACATGGTAAGAGAGTAGCCAAAAGAATCCTAAAAAACTATGAAACTTTAGGAGCAGGCTCAACCTTTTTTTTTTTTTTTTTTGACCTACAGATTTCACTTTATTCCAATCTGAATCAGGAAGAGTTTAAAGGCAAACTAAAGTCATCCTTATTTTATCCACTCAACAGTTGTTTTAGACAAAACTAGTCCTTCAAATCCTGAAAAGAAAGCATATATTCTAATATGTGTGTGTGTGTATTCAGGGGCTTAGTCGTGTCCGACTCTTTGCGACCTCGTGGACTTCAAAGGCTATGCCAGGCTCCTCTGTCCATGGGATTTTCCCAGCAAGAACACTGGAGCAGATTGGCATTTTCTCCTCCAGGGAGGATCCCAGTCCAGGGGTTGAACCCGCATCTCCCGAGATTTCGGCATTCCAGGCCGATTCTTTCCCTCTGAGCCATGGTGCCGTGCTGCGCTTAGTCCTTCAGCTGTGTCCAGCTCTTTGTGACTGGGAAAGTCCATATTCTAATATAATTGACGTTATTTACTTAAAAAATCAAATCTATTAGCCTATACATTAAATTCATCCGTGAAAAACTAATGTTTCTACAACTTTTTTAAATTTTGAAAAATTAGTGATGAAATAAATGGACAAACTTGTCGAAATTGATTAAACGATATTGGGTTTTTAATATTATCTAAGACATGGAAAAAATAGACAGAACAACTAAACAAAACAGATCTTCATGACCCAGATAACCACGATGGTGTGATCACTCACCTAGAGCCAGACATCCTGGAGTGCATAGCCAAGCGGGCCTTGTGAAGCATCACTATGAATAAAGCTAGTGGAGGGGATGGAATTCCAGTTGAGTTATTTCAAATCCTAAAAGATGATGCTGTGAAAGTGTTGCACTCAACACGCCAGCATATTTGGAAAATTCAGCACTGGCCACAGGACTGAAAAAGGTCAGCTTTCATTCCAGTCCCAAAGAAAGACAATGCCAAAAAATGTTCAAACTACCGCACAATTGCTCGCTAAGAGTCGGACACGACTGAGTGACTTCACTTTCACATTTCACTTTTCACTTTTCATGCATTGGAGAAGGAAATGGCAACCCACTCCAGTGTTCTTGCCTGGAGAATCCCAGGGACGGGGGAGCCTGGTGGGCTGCCGTCTATAGGGTCGCACAGAGTCGGACACGACTGAAGCGACTTAGCAGCAGCAGCACATGCTAGCAAAGTAATGCTCAAAATTCTCCAAGCAAGACTTCAACAATAAGTGAACCCAAAACTTCCAGGTGTTCAAGCTGGATTTAGAAAAGGCAGAGGAACCAGAGATCAAATTTTCAACATCTGTTGGATCATCAAAAAAGCAAGAGAGTTCCAGAAAAACATCTACTTCTGCTTTATTGACTATGCCAAAGCCTTTGACTGTGTGGATCACAACAAACTGTGGAAAATTCTTTAAGAGATGGGAATACCAGACCACCTTACCTGCCTCCTGAGAAATCTGTATGCAGGTCAAGAAACAACAGTTAGAACCAGACATGGAACAACGGACTGGTTCAAAATTGGGGAAGGAGTACGTCAAGGCTGTATACTGTCATCTTGCTTATTTAATTTATATGCAGAGTACATCATGAGAAATGCTGGGGTGGATGAAGCGCAAGCTGGGATTGATGGAAAAAATATCAATAACCTCAGATATGCAGATGACACCACCTTTATGGCAGAAAATGAAGAAGAACTAAAGAGCCTCTTGATGAAAGTGAAAGAGGAGAGTGAAATAGCTGGCTTAAAACTCAACATTCAGAAAACTAAGATCATGGCATCCGGTCCCATCACTTCATGGCAAATAGATGGGGAAACAATGGAAACAGTGAGAGACTTTATTTTGGGGGGCTCCAAAATCACTGCAGATGGTGAGTACAGCCATGAAATTAAAAGACACTTACTCCTTGGAAGAAATGTTATGACCAACCTAGATAGCATATTAAAAAGCAGAGACATTACTTTACCAACAAAGGTCCATCTAGTCAAAGCTATGGTTTTTCCAGTAATCATGTATGGGTGTGAGAGTTGGACCATAAAGAAAGTTGAGAGCTGAAGAATTGATGCTTTTGAACTGTGGTGTTGGATAAAACTCTTGAGAGTCCCTTGGAGTGCAAGGAGATCAAACCAGTCAATCCCTAAAGGAAATCAGTCCTGATTATTCATTGGAAGGACTAATGCTGAAGCTGAAGTTCCAATACTTTGGCCACCTGATGCGAAGAACTGAGTCATTGGAAAAGACCCTGATGCTGGGAAAGATTGAAGGCAGGAAGAGAAAGGGACGACAGAGGATGAGAGGGTTGGATGGCATCACCGACTCGATGGACGTGAGTTTGAGCAAACACCGGAGATAGTGAAAGACAGGGAAGCTTAGAGCTGCAGTCCATGGGGTTGCAAAGAGTTGGATGGGACTGAACTGAACTGAAGGCGTGGACGAGCCTGTCAAATTTACTAATCTATATTATTTTAAAAATAATCTACGTAGAAAAGCTATCAAATTGAATACATGGTATTAATATTTTAATGCTATAGAATGCTGTAGTTACACACTTTTAAACAATGTCTCACTCAGGAATCTTTGCCAGCACTTTTGGTAGTTCTTTCTTCACTGGAGGATATTTGCTTTAGAATGTTGTCTTAGTTTCCAGCATACAACATGAATCAGTCATACGCATACATATATCCCCTCTCTCTGAACTTCCTTTCCACCCCTCACCCCATCCCACCCCTTTGGGCTGTCACAGAGCACCGGGGTGAGCCCCTCTGTTAGACAGCGATTTCCCACGGGCTATCTATTTTGCATGTGACTTTCACTTTTCACTTTCATGCATTGGAGAAGGAAATGGCAACCCACTCCAGTGTTCTTGCCTGGAGAATCTCAGGGACGGGGGAGCCTGGTGGGCTGCCGTCTATGGGGTCGCACAGAGTCGGACACGACTGAAGCGACTCAGCAGCAGCAGCAGCAGCAGCAGCAGCAGCAGCAGCAGCAGCAGCAGCAGCAGCACGTGTGTTCTAATGCTACTCTGTGCATTTGTCCCACCCTTTCTTTCCCACTGTGTCCACACGTCTGCTCTCTCTGTTTGTGTCTCTATTCCTGTCTTGCAAATAAGTTCATCAGTAACATTTTTCTAGATTCCATATATATATACGTTAATATATTTGTTTTTCTCTTTCTGACTTCTTTCACTCTGTGTAACAGGATCTAGGCTCATCCACCTCATTAGAACTGACTCATATTTGTTCCTTTTTATGGCTGAGTAATATTCCATTGTTTTACCAGTGGTCATGTATGGATGTGAGAGTTGGACTGTGAAGAAGGCTGAGCGCCGAAGAATTGATGCTTTTGAACTGTGGTGTTGGAGAAGACTCTTGAGAGTCCCTTGGACTGCAAGGAGATCCAGCCAGTCCATCCTAAAGGAGATCAGTCTGGGGTGTTCATTGGAAGGACTGATGCTGAAGCTGAAACTCCAGTACTTTGGCCACCTCATGCAAAGAGTTGACTCATTGGAAAAGACCCTGATACTGGGAGGGATTGGAGGCAGGAGGAGAAGGGGACGACCGAGGATGAGATGGCTGGATGGCATCACCGACTCGATGGACATGAGTTTGGGTGAACTCCGGGAGTTGATGATGGACCGGGAGGCCTGGCGTGCTGCGATTCATGGGGTGGCGAAGAGTTGGACACGACTGAGCGACTGAACTGAACTGAATAGTCCATTGTATGTATATGCACCAAACTCCTTTATCCATTCATCTGTCAATGGACATCTAGGTTGCTTCCATGTCCTAGGTGTGGTAAATAGTGCTGCACTGAACACTGGGGTACATCGAGGTACTCAGCTGTCTGTTTGAACGAGTCCTCAAGGTGAGTCTCGGGCACTGTCTGACAACTGTTGCAGGAGCAAGGAAGCTAGGAGGGGGTGCAGAGGGAGCCACATCCAGAGGCCGCCTCACTCCTTGAACCCCTACATATCTGGTCCCAGCAGCCCCCGCAGACCTCTTCTGGTGGCAGTGTCTTTGATCCCTGGTCTGCAGTGTCTTTGATCCCTGGCCTGTCCCTCTCCCTGTTTTTTATCCATCATCCTACCTGGGCTGAAGCCTCAATGGCTCCACTTAGCCTGACTCACCTGATAGCTGACATCTCCATTCTCCATCAAACACACACCATGGTCCCTTCTGGAGCGAATCTGATTGGGTGGAGATGAAGCTCTTTTTAGCATCATTGATGCCTAGGGAAAGGCAAGCTATGTTCACACATGAGTAAAGTTTGTTTCTATCATATGTGTTTTATTTTATTATTATTATGTTTTAAAATATAAATGTATTCATTTTAATTGGAGGTTAATTACTTTACAATATTGTATTGGTTTTGCCATACATCAACATGAATCCGCCACAGGTATACACGTATTCCCCATCCTGAACCCCCCTCCCTCCTCCCTCCCTGTACCATCTCTCTGGGTCGTATGTATTTTAAACTCTAATGTAATGCTGGCATCTTTCTTGCACCTCTGCTGGCCCCAGCTCTGGTTCATTCTGATACCTCCTTGCAGGGCCAAGTGCACTTCCTCCCCCTGGGTTCCTCATAACCTTCTGTCCAGCACCTTCTGCCAATGCTTCTCCCATACCAGCCACCAGAGTGGCCTTCCTAGAGCACAACCTTCTAAGATTTTACATGTGTTGTGTACTCAATTTTTATTGTTTTTTTTTTTTCTTAGTGGCTTATGGTTTCCGGTCTTGCTTAGGAAGACTTCCTGCACAGTGGGACTGTAAGAATATTTGCTTATATGATCTTCCATATGTTTATAGCTTAAAAAAAAAACACAACACTCCTATCTTTGGATTCACTTGGAAATCACTCTCATATGTGGAGTGAAATAGGGATTTAACCTTGAGTTTTTCCAAATGGATGGTTGATCGTCCCAACTCTTTCATATAAAAAACCCCGTCCTTTGTCATATTTTAAGCTCCTGTGTATACTTGGAGGGGCTTCTGGACTCTATTTCTTCTCTTGCTCTGTCTGTTCCTATTGTAAGAACAGTTTAACGACCACAACTGCAGAGTGAGGTTTCAAATCTAGTTGATCACAACCCCTGCAAGGTCTTTTTCCAAACTTGTTTTGACAATTTTTGCAGATTGATTTTTCCACTTGAACATCAGATTCAGACATGCGGAATCTTATTTCCTTGACCAGGAATC